>NW_027480436.1:3329691-3632390 GCF_051401765.1 Calliopsis andreniformis | reverse complement strand
CCCGGAACGTAGAATTGGCCATCACTTTCAAACTGGTTGCAGTTATTCCTGTTATATGATGGAAACGCTGTTGTATTTTTTTTGCATTTTATGGTTCGGGTGTTGACTTCTAAGGCCCTAACTATTCAATCCGTTGGAGCAACGCCCTAGGGTGAAGCCTAGGTTGCTCGGAAAGTAGAAATGACCATAAGTTTCATACTGGTTGCAATTATTTGTTTTATACGATGGAAAAACTGTTGTATTCATATTGTATTTTATGCTTCTGGCGTTGACTTCTAAGGCACTAACTATTCGATCTGGTGGAGCAACGCCCTAGAGTGAAGCCTAGGTTGCCCGGAAGGTAGAATTGGCCATCACTTTCAAACTGGTTGCAATTATTCCTGTTATATGATGGAAACACTGTTGTATTTTTATTGCATTTTATGCTTCGGGCGTTGACTTCTAAGGCCCTAACTATCCAATCTGTTGGAGCAACACCCTAGGGTGAGGCCTAGCTTGCTCGGAAAGTAGAAATGACCATAAGTTTCATACTGGTTGCAATTATTCGTTTTATACGGTGGAAAAGCTGTTGTATTTATATCGTATTTTATGCTTCTGGCGTTGACTTCTTGGGCCGTAGCTATTCGGTCTGGTGGAGCAACGCCCTGGAGTGAAACCTAGGTTGCCCGGAACGTAGAATTGGCCATCACTTTCAAACTGGTTGCAGTTATTCCTGTTATATGATGGAAACACTGTTGTATTTTTTTTGCATTTTATGGTTCGGGTGTTGACTTCTAATGCCCTAACTATTCAATCCGTTGGAGAAACGCCCTAGGGTGAAGCCTAGGTTGCTCGGAAAGTAGAAATGACCATAAGTTTCATACTGGTTGCAATTATTTGTTTTATACGATGGTAAAACTGTTGTATTCATATTGTATTTTATGCTTCTGGCGTTGACTTCTAAGGCACTAACTATTCGATCTGGTGGAGCAACGCCCTAGAGTGAAGCATAGGTTGCCCGGAACGTAGAATTGGCCATCACTTTCAAACTGGTTGCAATTATTCCTGTTATATGATGGAAACACTGTTGTATTTTTATTGCATTTTATGCTTCGGGCGTTGACTTCTAAGGCCCTAACTATTCAATCCGTTGGAGCAACGCCCTAGGGTGAGGCCTAGCTTGCTCGGAAAGTAGAAATGACCATAAGTTTCATACTGGTTGCAATTATTCGTTTTATACGGTGGAAAAGCTGTTGTATTTATATCGTATTTTATGCTTCTGGCGTGGACTTCTTGGGCCGTAACTATTCGGTCTGGTGGAGCAACGCCCTGGAGTGAAACCTAGGTTGCCCGGAACGTAGAATTGGCCAGCACTTTCAAACTGGTTGCAGTTATTCCTGTTATATGATGGAAACGCTGTTGTATTTTTTTTGCATTTTATGGTTCGGGTGTTGACTTCTAAGGCCCTAACTATTCAATCCGTTGGAGCAACGCCCTACGGTGAAGCCTAGGTTGCTCGGAAAGTAGAAATGACCATAAGTTTCATACTGGTTGCAATTATTTGTTTTATACGATGGAAAAACTGTTGTATTCATATTGTATTTTATGCTTCTGGCGTTGACTTCTAAGGCACTAACTATTCGATCTGGTGGAGCAACGCCCTAGAGTGAAGCATAGGTTGCCCGGAACGTAGAATTGGCCATCACTTTCAAACTGGTTGCAATTATTCCTGTTATATGATGGAAACACTGTTGTATTTTTTTTGCATTTTATGGTTCGGGCGCTGTCTTCTAAGGCCCTAACTAATCAATCTGTTGGAGCAACGCCCTAGGGTGAGGCCTAGGTTGCTCGGAAAGTAGAAATTTCCATAAGCTTCACACTGGTTGCAATTATTCGTTTTATACGATGGAAAAACTGTTGTATTTATATTGTATTTTTGCTTCTGGCGTTGACTTCTAAGCCACTAACTATTCGATCTGGTGGAGCAACGCAATAGAGTGAAGCCTAGGTTGCCCGGAACGTAGAATTGGCCATCACTTTCAAACTGGTTGCAATTATTCCTGTTATATGATGGATACACTGTTGTATTTTTATTGCATTTTATGCTTCGGGCGTTGACTTCTAAGGTCCTAACCATTCAATCTGTTGGAGCAACGCCCTAGGGTGAAGCCTAGGTAGCTCGGAAAGTAGAAATGACCATAAGTTTCATACTGGTTGCAGTTATTCGTTTTATACGATGGAAAAACTGTTGTATTTATAATGTATTTTTTGCTTCTGGCGTTGACTTCTAAGGCACTAACTATTCGATCCGGTGGAGCGACGCCCTAGAGTGAAGCCTAGGTTGACCGGAACATAGAATTGGCCATCGCTTTCAAACTGGTTGCAATTATTCCTGTTATATGATGGATACACTGTTGTATTTTTATTGTATTTTATGCTTCGGGCGTTGACTTCTAAGGCCCTAACCATTCAATCTGTTGGACCAACGCCCTAGGGTGAAGCCTAGCTTGCTCGGAAAGTAGAAATGACCATAAGTTTCATACTGGTTGCAATTATTCGTTTTATACGGTGGAAAAGCTGTTGTATTTATATCGTATTTTATGCTCCTGGCGTTGACTTCCTGGGCCGTAACTATTCGGTCTGGCGGAGCAACGCCCTCTAGTGAAACCTAGGTTGCCCGGAACGTAGAATTGGCCATCACTTTCAAACTGGTTGCAATTATTCCTGTTATATGATGGAAACACTGTTGTATTTTTTTTGCATTTTATGGTTCGGGCGTTGACTTCTAAGGCCCTAACTATTCAATCTGTTGGAGCAACGCCCTAGGGTGAAGCCTAGGTTGCTCGGAAAGTAGAAATGACCATAAGTTTCATACTGGTTGCAATTATTCGTTTTATACGATGGAAAAACTGTTGTATTTATATCGTATTTTATGCTTCTGGCGTTGACCTCTAAGGCACTATCTATTCGATCTGGTGGAGCAACGCCCTAGAGCGAAGCCTAGGTTGCCCGGAACGTAGAATTGGCCATCACTTTCAAACTGGTTGCAACTATTCCTGTTATATGATGGAAACACTGTTGTATTTTTTTTGCATTTTATGGTCCGGTCGTTGACTTCTAAGGTCCTAATTATTCAATCTGTTGGAGCAACGCCCTAGGGTGAAGCCTAGGTTGCTCGGAAAGTAGAAATAACCATAAGTTTCATACTGGTTGCAGTTATTCGTTTTATACGATGGAAAAACTGTTGTATTTATATTGTATTTTATGCTTCTGTCGTTGACTTCTAAGGCACTAACTATTGGATCTGGTGGAGCAACGCCCTAGAGTGAAGCCTAGGTAGACCGGAACGTAGAATTGGACATCGCTTTCAGACTAGTTGCAATTATTCCTGTTATATGATGGATACACTGTTGTATTTTTATTGCATTTTATGCTTCGGGCGTTGACTTCTAAGGCCCTAACTATTCAATCTGTTGGACCAACGCCCTAGGGTGAAGCCTGGCTTGCTCGGAAAGTAGAAATGACCATAAGTTTCATACTGGTTGCAATTATTCGTTTTATACGATGGAAAAGCTGTTGTATTTATATCGTATTTTATGCTTCTGGCGTTGACATCTTATGCCGTAACTATTCGGTCTGGTGGAGCAACGCCCTGGAGTGAAACCTAGGTTGCAGGGAACGTAGAATTGGCCATCACTTTCAAACTGGTTGCAATTATTCCTGTTATATGATGGAAACACTGTTGTACTTTTTTGCATGTTATGGTTCGGGCGTTGACTTCTAAGGCCCTAGCTATTCAATCTGTTGGAGCAACGTCCTAGGGTGAAGCCTACGTTGCTCGGAAAGTAGAAATGAACATAAGCTTCATACTGGTTGCAATTATTCGTTTTATACGATGGAAAAACAGTTGTATTTATATTGTATTTTATGCTTCTGGCGTTGACTTCTAAGGCACTAACTATTCGATCTGGTGGAGCAACGCCCTAGAGTGAAGCCTAGGTTGCCCGGAAGGTAGAATTGGCCATCACTTTCAAACTGGTTGCAATTATTCGTTTTATACGATGGAAACGCTGTTGTATTTATATTGTATTTTATGCCTCTGGCGTTGACTTCTAAGGCCGTAGCTATTAGATGTGGTGGAGCAACGCCCTAGAGTGACGCCTAGGGTGCTCGGAACGTAGAAATGACCATTACTTTCACACTGGTTGCAATTACTCGTTTTATACTATGGAAAAGCTGTTGTGTTTATATCGTATTTTATGCTTCTGGCGTTGACTTCTTAGGCCGTAACTATTCGGTCTGGTGGAGCAACGCCCTGAACTGAAACCTTGGTTGCCCGGAACGTAGAATTGGCCATCACTTTCAAACTGGTTGCAATTATTCCTGTTATATGATGGAAACACTGTTGTATTTTTTTTGCATGTTATGGTTCGGGCGTTGACTTCTAAGGCCCTAGCTATTCAATCTGTTGGAGCAACGTCCTAGGGTGAAGCCTAGGTTGCTCGGAAAGTAGAAATGAACATAAGTTTCATACTGGTTGCAATTATTCGTTTTATACGATGGAAAAACAGTTGTATTTATATTGTATTTTATGCTTCTGGCGTTGACTTCTAAGGCACTAACTATTCGATCTGGTGGAGCAACGCCCTAGAGTGAAGCATAGGTTGCCCGGAACGTAGAATTGGCCATCACTTTCAAACTGGTTGCAATTATTCCTGTTATATGATGGAAACACTGTTGTATTTTTCTTGCATTTTATGGTTCGGGCGCTGTCTTCTAAGGCCCTAACTAATCAATCTGTTGGAGCAACGCCCTAGGGTGAGGCCTAGGTTGCTCGGAAAGTAGAAATTTCCATAAGCTTCACACTGGTTGCAATTATTCGTTTTATACGATGGAAAAACTGTTATATTTATATTGTATTTTATGCTTCCGGCGTTGACTTCTAAGGCACTAACTATTCGATCTGGTGGAGCAACGCCCTAGAGTGAAGCCCAGGTTGCCCGGAACGTAGAATTGGCCATCACTTTCAAACTGGTTGCAATTATTCCTGTTATATGGTGGAAACACTGTTGTATTTTTATTGCATTTTATGCTTCGGGCGTTGACTTCTAAGGCCCTAACTATTCAATCCGTTGGAGCAACGCCCTAGGGTGAGGCCTAGCTTGCTCGGAAAGTAGAAATGACCATAAGTTTCATACTGGTTGCAATTATTCGTTTTATACGGTGGAAAAGATGTTGTATTTATATCGTATTTTATGCTTCTGGCGTGGACTTATTGGGCCGTAACTATTCGGTCTGGTGGAGCAACGCCCTGGAGTGAAACCTAGGTTGCCCGGAACGTAGAATTGGCCATCACTTTCAAACTGGTTGCAATTATTCCTGTTATATGATGGAAACACTGTTGTATTTTTTTTGCATTTTATGGTTCGGGCGCTGTCTTCTAAGGCCCTAACTAATCAATCTGTTGGAGCAACGCCCTAGGGTGATGCCTAGGTTGCTCGGAAAGTAGAAATTTCCATAAGCTTCACACTGGTTGCAATTATTCGTTTTATACGATGGAAAAACTGTTGTATTTATATTGTATTTTATGCTTCTGGCGTTGGCTTCTAAGCCACTAACTATTCGATCTGGTGGAGCAACGCAATAGAGTGAAGCCAAGGTTGCCCGGAACGTAGAATTGGCCATCACTTTCAAACTGGTTGCAATTATTCCTGTTATATGATGGATACACTGTTGTATTTTTATTGCATTTTATGCTTCGGGCGTTGACTTCTAAGGTCCTAACCGTTCAATCTGTTGGAGCAACGCCCTAGGGTGAAGCCTAGGTTGCTCGGAAAGTAGAAATGACCATAAGTTTCATACTGGTTGCAATTATTTTTTTTATACGATGGAAAAACTGTTGTATTCATATTGTATTTTATGCTTCTGGCGTTGACTTCTAAGGCACTAACTATTCGATCTGGTGGAGCAACGCCCTAGAGTGAAGCATAGGTTGCCCGGAACGTAGAATTGGCCATCACTTTCAAACTGGTTGCAATTATTCCTGTTATATGATGGAAACACTGTTGTATTTTTTTTGCATTTTATGGTTCGGGCGCTGTCTTCTAAGGCCCTAACTAATCAATCTGTTGGAGCAACGCCCTAGGGTGAGGCCTAGGTTGCTCGGAAAGTAGAAATTTCCATAAGCTTCACACTGGTTGCAATTATTCGTTTTATACGATGGAAAAACTGTTGTATTTATATTGTATTTTATGCTTCTGGCGTTGACTTCTAAGCCACTAACTATTCGATCTGGTGGAGCAACGCAATAGAGTGAAGCCTAGGTTGCCCGGAACGTAGAATTGGCCATCACTTTCAAACTGGTTGCAATTATTCCTGTTATATGATGGATACACTGTTGTATTTTTATTGCATTTTATGCTTCGGGCGTTGACTTCTAAGGTCCTAACCATTCAATCTGTTGGAGCAACGCCCTAGGGTGAAGCCTAGGTAGCTCGGAAAGTAGAAATGACCATAAGTTTCATACTGGTTGCAGTTATTCGATTTATACGATGGAAAAACTGTTGTATTTATATTGTATTTTTTGCTTCTGGCGTTGACTTCTAAGGCACTAACTATTCGATCCGGTGGAGCGACGCCCTAGAGTGAAGCCTAGGTTGACCGGAACATAGATTTGGCCATCGCTTTCAAACTGGTTGCAATTATTCCTGTTATATGATGGATACACTGTTGTATTTTTATTGTATTTTATGCTTCGGGCGTTGACTTCTAAGGCCCTAACCATTCAATCTGTTGGACCAACGCCCTAGGGTGAAGCCTAGCTTGCTCGGAAAGTAGAAATGACCATAAGTTTCATACTGGTTGCAATTATTCGTTTTATACGGTGGAAAAGCTGTTGTATTTATATCGTATTTTATGCTCCTGGCGTTGACTTCCTGGGCCGTGACTATTCGGTCTGGCGGAGCAACGCCCTCTAGTGAAACCTAGGTTGCCCGGAACGTAGAATTGGCCATCACTTTCAAACTGGTTGCAATTATTCCTGTTATATGATGGAAACAGTGTTGTATTTTTTTTGCATTTTATGGTTCGGGCGTTGACTTCTAAGGCCCTAACTATTCAATCTGTTGGAGCAACGCCCTAGGGTGAAGCCTAGGTTGCTCGGAAAGTAGAAATGACCATAAGTTTCATACTGGTTGCAATTATTCGTTTTATACGATGGAAAAACTGTTGTATTTATATCGTATTTTATGCTTCTGGCGTTGACCTCTAAGGCACTATCTATTCGATCTGGTGGAGCAACGCCCTAGAGCGAAGCCTAGGTTGCCCGGAACGTAGAATTGGCCATCACTTTCAAACTGGTTGCAACTATTCCTGTTATATGATGGAAACACTGTTGTATTTTTCTTGCATTTTATGGTTCGGGCGTTGACTTCTAAGGTCCTAACTATTCAATCTGTTGGAGCAACGCCCTAGGGTGAAGCCTAGGTTGCTCGGAAAGTAGAAATGACCATAAGTTTCATACTGGTTGCAATTATTCGTTTTATGCGATGGAAAAACTGTTGTATTTATATCGTATTTTATGCTTCTGGCGTTGACCTCTAAGGCACTATCTATTCGATCTGGTGGAGCAACGCCCTAGAGCGAAGCCAAGGTTGCCCGGAACGTAGAATTGGCCATCACTTTCAAACTGGTTGCAACTATTCCTGTTATATGATGGAAACACTGTTGTATTTTTCTTGCATTTTATGGTTCGGGCGTTGACTTCTAAGGTCCTAACTATTCAATCTGTTGGAGCAACGCCCTAGGGTGAAGCCTAGGTTGCTCGGAAAGTAGAAATGACCATAAGTTTCATACTGGTTGCAATTATTCGTTTTACACGATGGAAAATCTGTTGTATTTATATTGTATTTTATGCTTCTGGCGTTGCCTTCTAAGGCACTAACTATTCGATCTGGTGGAGCAACGCCCTGGAGTGAAACCTAGGTTGCCCGGAACGATGAATTGGCCATCACTTTCAAACTGGTTGCAATTATTCCTGTTATATGATGGATACACTGTTGTATTTTTATTGCATTTTATGCTTCGGGCGTTGACTTCTAAGGCCCTAACTATTCAATCTGTTGGACCAACGCCCTAGGGTGAAGCCTGGCTTGCTCGGAAAGTAGAAATGACCATAAGTTTCATACTGGTTGCAATTATTCGTTTTATACGATGGAAAAGCTGTTGTATTTATATCGTATTTTATGCTTCTGGCGTTGACATCTTATGCCGTAACTATTCGGTCTGGTGGGCAACGCCCTGGAGTGAAACCTAGGTTGCAGGGAACGTAGAATTGGCCATCACTTTCAAACTGGTTGCAATTATTCCTGTTATATGATGGAAACACTGTTGTACTTTTTTGCATGTTATGGTTCGGGCGTTGACTTCTAAGGCCCTAGCTATTCAATCTGTTGGAGCAACGTCCTAGGGTGAAGCCTACGTTGCTCGGAAAGTAGAAATGAACATAAGTTTTAATACTGGTTGCAATTATTCGTTTTATACGATGGAAAAACAGTTGTATTTATATTGTATTTTATGCTTCTGGCGTTGACTTCTAAGGCACTAACTATTCGATCTGGTGGAGCAACGCCCTAGAGTGAAGCCTAGGTTGCCCGGAAGGTAGAATTGGCCATCACTTTCAAACTGGTTGCAATTATTCGTTTTATACGATGGAAACGCTGTTGTATTTATATTGTATTTTATGCCTCTGGCGTTGACTTCTAAGGCCGTAGCTATTAGATGTGGTGGAGCAACGCCCTAGAGTGACGCCTAGGGTGCTCGGAACGTAGAAATGACCATTACTTTCACACTGGTTGCAATTACTCGTTTTATACTATGGAAAAGCTGTTGTGTTTATATCGTATTTTATGCTTCTGGCGTTGACTTCTTAGGCCGTAACTATTCGGTCTGGTGGAGCAACGCCCTGAACTGAAACCTTGGTTGCCCGGAACGTAGAATTGGCCATCACTTTCAAACTGGTTGCAATTATTCCTGTTATATGATGGAAACACTGTTGTATTTTTTTTGCATGTTATGGTTCGGGCGTTGACTTCTAAGGCCCTAGCTATTCAATCTGTTGGAGCAACGTCCTAGGGTGAAGCCTAGGTTGCTCGGAAAGTAGAAATGAACATAAGTTTCATACTGGTTGCAATTATTCGTTTTATACGATGGAAAAACAGTTGTATTTATATTGTATTTTATGCTTCTGGCGTTGACTTCTAAGGCACTAACTATTCGATCTGGTGGAGCAACGCCCTAGAGTGAAGCCTAGGTTGCCCGGAAGGTAGAATTGGCCATCACTTTCAAACTGGTTGCAATTATTCGTTTTATACGATGGAAAAGCTGTTGTATTTATATTGTGTTTTATGCTTCTGGCGTTGACTTCTAAGGCACTAACTATTCGATCTGGTGGAGCAACGCCCTAGAGTGAAGCCCAGGTTGCCCGGAACGTAGAATTGGCCAACACTTTCAAACTGGTTGCAATTATTCCTGTTATATGATGGAAACACTGTTGTATTTTTATTGCATTTTATGCTTCGGGCGTTGACTTCTAAGGCCCTAACTATCCAATCTGTTGGAGCAACGCCCTAGGGTGAGGCCTAGCTTGCTCGGAAAGTAGAAATGACCATAAGTTTCATACTGGTTGCAATTATTCGTTTTATACGGTGGAAAAGCTGTTGTATTTATATCGTATTTTATGCTTCTGGCGTTGACTTCTTGGGCCGTAACTATTCGGTCTGGTGGAGCAACGCCCTGGAGTGAAACCTAGGTTGCCCGGAACGTAGAATTGGCCATCACTTTCAAACTGGTTGCAGTTATTCCTGTTATATGATGGAAACACTGTTGTATTTTTTTTGCATTTTATGGTTCGGGTGTTGACTTCTAATGCCCTAACTATTCAATCCGTTGGAGCAACGCCCTAGGGTGAAGCCTAGGTTGCTCGGAAAGTAGAAATGACCATAAGTTTCATACTGGTTGCAATTATTTGTTTTATACGATGGAAAAACTGTTGTATTCATATTGTATTTTATGCTTCTGGCGTTGACTTCTAAGGCACTAACTATTCGATCTGGTGGAGCAACGCCCTAGAGTGAAGCATAGGTTGCCCGGAACGTAGAATTGGCCATCACTTTCAAACTGGTTGCAATTATTCCTGTTATATGATGGAAACACTGTTGTATTTTTCTTGCATTTTATGGTTCGGGCGCTGTCTTCTAAGGCCCTAACTAATCAATCTGTTGGAGCAACGCCCTAGGGTGAGGCCTAGGTTGCTCGGAAAGTAGAAATTTCCATAAGCTTCACACTGGTTGCAATTATTCGTTTTATACGATGGAAAAACTGTTATATTTATATTGTATTTTATGCTTCTGGCGTTGACTTCTAAGGCACTAACTATTCGATCTGGTGGAGCAACGCCCTAGAGTGAAGCCCAGGTTGCCCGGAACGTAGAATTGGCCATCACTTTCAAACTGGTTGCAATTATTCCTGTTATATGATGGAAACACTGTTGTATTTTCATTGCATTTTATGCTTCGGGCGTTGACTTCTAAGGCCCTAACTATTCAATCCGTTGGAGCAACGCCCTAGGGTGAGGCCTAGCTTGCTCGGAAAGTAGAAATGACCATAAGTTTCATACTGGTTGCAATTATTCGTTTTATACGGTGGAAAAGCTGTTGTATTTATATCGTATTTTATGCTTCTGGCGTGGACTTATTGGGCCGTAACTATTCGGTCTGGTGGAGCAACGCCCTGGAGTGAAACCTAGGTTGCCCGGAACGTAGAATTGGCCATCACTTTCAAACTGGTTGCAATTATTCCTGTTATATGATGGAAACACTGTTGTATTTTTTTTGCATTTTATGGTTCGGGCGCTGTCTTCTAAGGCCCTAACTAATCAATATGTTGGAGCAACGCCCTAGGGTGATGCCTAGGTTGCTCGGAAAGTAGAAATTTCCATAAGCTTCACACTGGTTGCAATTATTCGTTTTATACGATGGAAAAACTGTTGTATTTATATTGTATTTTATGCTTCTGGCGTTGGCTTCTAAGCCACTAACTATTCGATCTGGTGGAGCAACGCAATAGAGTGAAGCCAAGGTTGCCCGGAACGTAGAATTGGCCATCACTTTCAAACTGGTTGCAATTATTCCTGTTATATGATGGATACACTGTTGTATTTTTATTGCATTTTATGCTTCGGGCGTTGACTTCTAAGGTCCTAACCATTCAATCTGTTGGAGCAACGCCCTAGGGTGAAGCCTAGGTTGCTCGGAAAGTAGAAATGACCATAAGTTTCATACTGGTTGCAATTATTTTTTTTATACGATGGAAAAACTGTTGTATTCATATTGTATTTTATGCTTCTGGCGTTGACTTCTAAGGCACTAACTATTCGATCTGGTGGAGCAACGCCCTAGAGTGAAGCATAGGTTGCCCGGAACGTAGAATTGGCCATCACTTTCAAACTGGTTGCAATTATTCCTGTTATATGATGGAAACACTGTTGTATTTTTTTTGCATTTTATGGTTCGGGCGCTGTCTTCTAAGGCCCTAACTAATCAATCTGTTGGAGCAACGCCCTAGGGTGAGGCCTAGGTTGCTCGGAAAGTAGAAATTTCCATAAGCTTCACACTGGTTGCAATTATTCGTTTTATACGATGGAAAAACTGTTGTATTTATATTGTATTTTATGCTTCTGGCGTTGACTTCTAAGCCACTAACTATTCGATCTGGTGGAGCAACGCAATAGAGTGAAGCCTAGGTTGCCCGGAACGTAGAATTGGCCATCACTTTCAAACTGGTTGCAATTATTCCTGTTATATGATGGATACACTGTTGTATTTTTATTGCATTTTATGCTTCGGGCGTTGACTTCTAAGGTCCTAACCATTCAATCTGTTGGAGCAACGCCCTAGGGTGAAGCCTAGGTAGCTCGGAAAGTAGAAATGACCATAAGTTTCATACTGGTTGCAGTTATTCGATTTATACGATGGAAAAACTGTTGTATTTATATTGTATTTTTTGCTTCTGGCGTTGACTTCTAAGGCACTAACTATTCGATCCGGTGGAGCGACGCCCTAGAGTGAAGCCTAGGTTGACCGGAACATAGAATTGGCCATCGCTTTCAAACTGGTTGCAATTATTCCTGTTATATGATGGATACACTGTTGTATTTTTATTGTATTTTATGCTTCGGGCTTTGACTTCTAAGGCCCTAACCATTCAATCTGTTGGACCAACGCCCTAGGGTGAAGCCTAGCTTGCTCGGAAAGTAGAAATGACCATAAGTTTCATACTGGTTGCAATTATTCGTTTTATACGGTGGAAAAGCTGTTGTATTTATATCGTATTTTATGCTCCTGGCGTTGACTTCCTGGGCCGTAACTATTCGGTCTGGCGGAGCAACGCCCTCTAGTGAAACCTAGGTTGCCCGGAACGTAGAATTGGCCATCACTTTCAAACTGGTTGCAATTATTCCTGTTATATGATGGAAACAGTGTTGTATTTTTTTTGCATTTTATGGTTCGGGCGTTGACTTCTAAGGCCCTAACTATTCAATCTGTTGGAGCAACGCCCTAGGGTGAAGCCTAGGTTGCTCGGAAAGTAGAAATGACCATAAGTTTCATACTGGTTGCAATTATTCGTTTTATACGATGGAAAAACTGTTGTATTTATATCGTATTTTATGCTTCTGGCGTTGACCTCTAAGGCACTATCTATTCGATCTGGTGGAGCAACGCCCTAGAGCGAAGCCTAGGTTGCCCGGAACGTAGAATTGGCCATCACTTTCAAACTGGTTGCAACTATTCCTGTTATATGATGGAAACACTGTTGTATTTTTCTTGCATTTTATGGTTCGGGCGTTGACTTCTAAGGTCCTAACTATTCAATCTGTTGGAGCAACGCCCTAGGGTGAAGCCTAGGTTGCTCGGAAAGTAGAAATGACCATAAGTTTCATACTGGTTGCAATTATTCGTTTTATGCGATGGAAAAACTGTTGTATTTATATCGTATTTTATGCTTCTGGCGTTGACCTCTAAGGCACTATCTATTCGATCTGGTGGAGCAACGCCCTAGAGCGAAGCCAAGGTTGCCCGGAACGTAGAATTGGCCATCACTTTCAAACTGGTTGCAACTATTCCTGTTATATGATGGAAACACTGTTGTATTTTTCTTGCATTTTATGGTTCGGGCGTTGACTTCTAAGGTCCTAACTATTCAATCTGTTGGAGCAACGCCCTAGGGTGAAGCCTAGGTTGCTCGGAAAGTAGAAATGACCATAAGTTTCATACTGGTTGCAATTATTCGTTTTACACGATGGAAAATCTGTTGTATTTATATTGTATTTTATGCTTCTGGCGTTGCCTTCTAAGGCACTAACTATTCGATCTGGTGGAGCAACGCCCTGGAGTGAAACCTAGGTTGCCCGGAACGATGAATTGGCCATCACTTTCAAACTGGTTGCAATTATTCCTGTTATATGATGGATACACTGTTGTATTTTTATTGCATTTTATGCTTCGGGCGTTGACTTCTAAGGCCCTAACTATTCAATCTGTTGGACCAACGCCCTAGGGTGAAGCCTGGCTTGCTCGGAAAGTAGAAATGACCATAAGTTTCATACTGGTTGCAATTATTCGTTTTATACGATGGAAAAGCTGTTGTATTTATATCGTATTTTATGCTTCTGGCGTTGACATCTTATGCCGTAACTATTCGGTCTGGTGGAGCAACGCCCTGGAGTGAAACCTAGGTTGCAGGGAACGTATAATTGGCCATCACTTTCAAACTGGTTGCAATTATTCCTGTTATATGATGGAAACACTGTTGTACTTTTTTGCATGTTATGGTTCGGGCGTTGACTTCTAAGGCCCTAGCTATTCAATCTGTTGGAGCAACGTCCTAGGGTGAAGCCTACGTTGCTCGGAAAGTAGAAATGAACATAAGTTTCATACTGGTTGCAATTATTCGTTTTATACGATGGAAAAACAGTTGTATTTATATTGTATTTTATGCTTCTGGCGTTGACTTCTAAGGCACTAACTATTCGATCTGGTGGAGCAACGCCCTAGAGTGAAGCCTAGGTTGCCCGGAAGGTAGAATTGGCCATCACTTTCAAACTGGTTGCAATTATTCGTTTTATACGATGGAAAAGCTGTTGTATTTATATTGTATTTTATGCTTCTGGCGTTGACTTCTAAGGCACTAACTATTCGATCTGGTGGAGCAACGCCCTAGAGTGAAGCCCAGGTTGCCCGGAACGTAGAATTGGCCATCACTTTCAAACTGGTTGCAATTATTCCTGTTATATGATGGAAACACTGTTGTATTTTTATTGCATTTTATGCTTCGGGCGTTGACTTCTAAGGCCCTAACTATCCAATCTGTTGGAGCAACGCCCTAGGGTGAGGCCTAGCTTGCTCGGAAAGTAGAAATGACCATAAGTTTCATACTGGTTGCAATTATTCGTTTTATACGGTGGAAAAGCTGTTGTATTTATATCGTATTTTATGCTTCTGGCGTTGACTTCTTGGGCCGTAACTATTCGGTCTGGTGGAGCAACGCCCTAGAGTGAAACCTAGGTTGCCCTGAACGTAGAATTGGCCATCACTTTCAAACTGGTTGCAGTTATTCCTGTTATATGATGGAAACACTGTTGTATTTTTTTTGCATTTTATGGTTCGGGTGTTGACTTCTAATGCCCTAACTATTCAATCCGTTGGAGCAACGCCCTAGGGTGAAGCCTAGGTTGCTCGGAAAGTAGAAATGACCATAAGTTTCATACTGGTTGCAATTATTTGTTTTATACGATGGAAAAACTGTTGTATTCATATTGTATTTTAAGCTTCTGGCTTTCACTTCTCAGGCCCTAACTATTCGGTCTGGTGGAACAACGCCCTAGGGTGAAGCCTAGGTTGCCCGGAACTTAGAAATGACCATAACTTTCACACTGGTAGCAATTATTCGTTTTATACAATGGAAAACCTGTTGTATTTATTTTGTATTTTATGTTTCGGGCGTTGACTTCTAAGGCCCTAACTATTCGATCTGGAGGAGCAATGCCTCAGAGTTAAGTCTAGGATGCCGGAAACGCCGAAGTGATCGTTGCTTTCACGCTTATTGCAATTATTCCTGTAATACGATGAAAAGACTGTTATATTTTTATTGTATCTTATGCTCCTGGCGTTGATTTCTAAGGCCCTAACTATTCGATCTGGTGGAGCAACACCCTACAGTGAAGCCTCGGTTGCCCGGAACGTCGAAATGACCGGAGCGCTCACACTGGTTGCAATTATTCGTTTTATACGATGGAAAAGCTGTTGTATTTATATCGTATTTTATGCTTCTGGCGTTGACGCCTTAGGCCTTAACTATTCGACCTGGTGGAGCAACGCCCTAGAGTGAAACCTAGGTTGCCGGAACGTAGAAATGACCAGTACATTCGCACTGGTTGCAGTTATTCCTGTAAAACGATGGAAAAACTGTTGCATCTTTATTGTATTTTATGCTTCTGGCGTTGACTTCTAAGGCCCTAACTATCCGATCTGGTGGAGCAACGCCCTAGAGTGAAGCCTAGGTTGCCCGGAACGTAGAAATGACCATAACTTTCACACTGGTTGCTATTATTCGTTTTATACGATGGAAAAACTGTTACATTTATATTGTATTTTATGCTTCTGGCGTTGACTTCTTAGGCCCTAACTATTCGATCTGGTGGAACAACGACCTAGAGTGAGACCTACGTTGCCCGGAACGTAGAAATGACCATTACCTTCACCCTGGTTGCAATTATTCCTGTTTTACGATGGAAAAACTGTTGTATCTTTATTGTATTTTATGCTTGTGGCATTGACTTCTAAGGCCGTAGCTATTAGATGTGCTGGAATAACGCCCTAGAGTTACGCCTAGGTTGCGCGGAACGTAGAAATGACCATTACTTTCACAATGTTTGCAACTACTCATTTTGTACGATGGAATAACTGTTGTACTTATATTGTATTTTATCCTTCTGGCGTTGAATTCTAAGTCCCTAGCTCTTCGATCTGGTGGAGCAACGCCCTAGGGTGACGCCTAGGTTACTCGGAACGTAGAAATGACCATTACTTTCACACTGGTTGCAATTATTCGTTTTATACGATGGAAAAGCTGTTGTATTTATATCGTATTTCATGCTTCTGGCGTTGACTTCTTAGGACCTAACCATTCGATCTGGTGGAGCAACGCCCTGGAGTGAAACCTATGTTGCCCGGAACGTAGAAATGACCATTACTTTCACACTGGTTGCAATTATTCCTGTTATACGATGGAAAAACTGTTGTGTTTTTATTGCATTTTATGCTACGGGCATTGACTTTTAAGGCCCTAACTATTCAATCTGTTGGAGCAACGCCCTAGGGTGAAGCCTAGGTTGCCCGGAACGTAGAAATGAGCATAACTATCACACTGGTTGCGATTATTCGTTTTATACGATGGAAAAACTGTTGTATTTATATCGTGTTTTATGCTTCTGGCGTCGACTTCTAAGGCCGTAGCTATTAGATGTGGTGGAGCAACGCCATAGAGTGACGCCTAGGTTGCCCGGAACGTAGAAATGTAAATAACTTTCACACTGGTTGCAATTATTCGTTTTATACGATTGAAAAGCTGTTGTATTTATATTGCATTTTACGCTTCTGGCGTTGACTTCCTAGGCCCTAACTATTCCCTCTGGTGGATCAGCGCCCTAGAGTGAAACCTACGTTGCCCGGAACGTTGAAATGACCATTACTTTCACACTGGTTGCAATTATTCCTGTTATACGATGGACAAACAGTTGTATTTATATCGTATTTTATGCTTCTGGCGTTGACGTCTAAGGACCTAACTATTCGATCTTGTGGAGCAACGCCCTAGGGTGACGCCTAGGTTGCTCGGAATGTAGAAATGACCATTACTTTCACACTGGTTGCAGTTAATCATTTTATACGATGGAAAAACTGTTGTACTTATATTGTATTTTATCCTTATGGCGTTGAATTCTAAGACCCTAGCTATTCGATCTTGTGGAGCATCGCCCTAGAGTGAAACCTAGGTTTCCCGGACCGTAGAAATGACCAGTACCTTCACACTGTTTGCAGTTATTCCTGTTAT
This sequence comes from Calliopsis andreniformis, assembly GCF_051401765.1. Classification (NCBI taxonomy): domain Eukaryota; kingdom Metazoa; phylum Arthropoda; class Insecta; order Hymenoptera; family Andrenidae; genus Calliopsis; species Calliopsis andreniformis. Next base: position 3,615,242 of record NW_027480436.1, on the reverse strand, counting down.
ACGATGGAAAAACTGTTGCATCTTTATTGCATTTTATGCTTCTGTCGTTGACTTCTAAGGCCCTAACTATTCGATCAGGTGGAGCAACGCCCTAGAGTGACGCCTAGGCTGCCCGGAACGTAGAAATGACCATTACTTTCACAATGTTTGCAACTACGCATTTTATACGATGGAATAACTGTTGTACTTATACTGTATTTTATCCTTCTGGCGTTGAATTCTTAGGACCTAACTATTCCCTCTGGCGGATCAACGCCGTAGAGTGAAACCTACGTTGCCCGGAACGTAGAGATGACCATTACATTCACACTGGTTGCAATTATTCCTGTTATACGATGGAAAAACTGTTATATTTTTATTGTATTCTATGCTTCTGGCGTTTAATTCTAAGTCGCTAGCTATTTGATCTGGTGGAGCAACGACCTAGAGTGAAGCCTAGGTTGCCCGGACCGTAGAAATTACCATTACCTTCACACTGTCTGCTATTATTCATTTTGTACGATGGAAAAGCTGTTGTATTTATATTGTATTTTATGCCTCTGGCGTTGACTTCTAAGGCACTAACTATTCGATCTGGTAGAGCAACACCCTAGGGTGAAGCCTAGGTTGGCCGCAATGCAGAAATGTCCATAACTTTCACACTGGTTGCAATTATTCGTTTTATACGATCGAAAAGCTGTTGTATTTATATTGTATTTTATGCTTCTGGCGTTGACTTCTTAGGCCCTAACTATTCCCTCTGGTGGATCATCGCCCTGGAGTGATACCTAGGTTGCCCGGAACGTAGAAATGACCATTACTTTCACACTGGTTGCAATTATTCCTGTTATACGATGGAAAAACTGTTGTAAGTTTGTTGCGTTTTATGCTTCGGGCATTGACTTTTAAGGCCCTAACTATTCAATCTGTTGGAGCAACGCCCTAGAGTGAAACCTAGGTTGCCCGGAACGTAGAAATGACCATAACATTCACACTGGTTGCAATTATTCCTGTTATACGATGGAAAAACTGTTGTATTTTTATCGTATTCTATGCTTCTGGCGTTTTATTCTAAGTCGCTAGCTATTTGATCTGGTGGAGCAACGACCTAGAGTGAAGCCTAGGTTGCCCGGAACGTAGAAATGACCATTACTTTCACACTGTTTGCTATTATTCATTTTGTACGATGGAAAAGCTGTTGTATTTATATTGTATTTTATGCCTCTGGCGTTGACTTCTAAGGCCGTAGCTATTAGATGTGCTCGAATAACGCCCTAGAGTTACGCCTAGGTTGCCCGGAACGTAGAAGTGACAATTACTTTCACAATGTTTGCAACTACTCATTTTATACGATGGAATAACTGTTGTACTTATGTTGTATTTTATCCTTCTGGCGTTGACTTCTAATTCCGTAGCTGTCAGATGTGCTGGAATAACGCCCTAGAGTTACGCCTAGGTTGCCCGGAACGTAGAAATGACTATTACTTTCACAATGTTTGCAACTACTCATTTTATACGATGGAATAACTTTTGTACTTATATTGTATTTTATCCTTCTGGCGTTGAATTCTAAGTCCCTAGCTATTCGATCTGATAGAGCAACGCCCTAGAGTGAAACCTAGGTTATCCGGAACGTAGAAATGACCTTTACTTTCACACTGTTTGCAGTTATTCCTGTTATACGATGGAAAAACTGTTGCATCTTTATTGTATTTTATGTTTCTGGCGTTGATTTCTAAGGCCCTAACTATTCGATCTGGTGGAGCAACGCCCTAGAGTGACGCCTAGGTTGCCCGGAACGTAGAAATGACCATTACATTCACACTGGTTGCAATTATTCGTTTTATACGATGGAAAAGCTGTTGTATTTATATCGTATTTTATGCTTCTGGCGTTGACTTCTTAGGCCCTAACTATTCCATCTGGTGGAACAACGCCCTAGGGTGAAGCCTGGGTTGCCCGGAACGTAGAAATTTCCATAAGCTTCACACTGGTTGCAATTATTCGTTTTATACGATGGAAAAACTGTTGTATTTATATTGTATTTTATGCTTCTGGCGTTGGCTTCTAAGCCACTAACTATTCGATCTGGTGGAGCAACGCAATAGAGTGAAGCCAAGGTTGCCCGGAACGTAGAATTGGCCATCACTTTCAAACTGGTTGCAATTATTCCTGTTATATGATGGATACACTGTTGTATTTTTATTGCATTTTATGCTTCGGGCGTTGACTTCTAAGGTCCTAACCATTCAATCTGTTGGAGCAACGCCCTAGGGTGAAGCCTAGGTTGCTCGGAAAGTAGAAATGACCATAAGTTTCATACTGGTTGCAATTATTTTTTTTATACGATGGAAAAACTGTTGTATTCATATTGTATTTTATGCTTCTGGCGTTGACTTCTAAGGCACTAACTATTCGATCTGGTGGAGCAACGCCCTAGAGTGAAGCATAGGTTGCCCGGAACGTAGAATTGGCCATCACTTTCAAACTGGTTGCAATTATTCCTGTTATATGATGGATACACTGTTGTATTTTTATTGCATTTTATGCTTCGGGCGTTGACTTCTAAGGTCCTAACCATTCAATCTGTTGGAGCAACGCCCTAGGGTGAAGCCTAGGTAGCTCGGAAAGTAGAAATGACCATAAGTTTCATACTGGTTGCAGTTATTCGATTTATACGATGGAAAAACTGTTGTATTTATATTGTATTTTTTGCTTCTGGCGTTGACTTCTAAGGCACTAACTATTCGATCCGGTGGAGCGACGCCCTAGAGTGAAGCCTAGGTTGACCGGAACATAGAATTGGCCATCGCTTTCAAACTGGTTGCAATTATTCCTGTTATATGATGGATACACTGTTGTATTTTTATTGTATTTTATGCTTCGGGCTTTGACTTCTAAGGCCCTAACCATTCAATCTGTTGGACCAACGCCCTAGGGTGAAGCCTAGCTTGCTCGGAAAGTAGAAATGACCATAAGTTTCATACTGGTTGCAATTATTCGTTTTATACGGTGGAAAAGCTGTTGTATTTATATCGTATTTTATGCTCCTGGCGTTGACTTCCTGGGCCGTAACTATTCGGTCTGGCGGAGCAACGCCCTCTAGTGAAACCTAGGTTGCCCGGAACGTAGAATTGGCCATCACTTTCAAACTGGTTGCAATTATTCCTGTTATATGATGGAAACAGTGTTGTATTTTTTTTGCATTTTATGGTTCGGGCGTTGACTTCTAAGGCCCTAACTATTCAATCTGTTGGAGCAACGCCCTAGGGTGAAGCCTAGGTTGCTCGGAAAGTAGAAATGACCATAAGTTTCATACTGGTTGCAATTATTCGTTTTATACGATGGAAAAACTGTTGTATTTATATCGTATTTTATGCTTCTGGCGTTGACCTCTAAGGCACTATCTATTCGATCTGGTGGAGCAACGCCCTAGAGCGAAGCCTAGGTTGCCCGGAACGTAGAATTGGCCATCACTTTCAAACTGGTTGCAACTATTCCTGTTATATGATGGAAACACTGTTGTATTTTTCTTGCATTTTATGGTTCGGGCGTTGACTTCTAAGGTCCTAACTATTCAATCTGTAGGAGCAACGCCCTAGGGTGAAGCCTAGGTTGCTCGGAAAGTAGAAATGACCATAAGTTTCATACTGGTTGCAATTATTCGTTTTATGCGATGGAAAAACTGTTGTATTTATATCGTATTTTATGCTTCTGGCGTTGACCTCTAAGGCACTATCTATTCGATCTGGTGGAGCAACGCCCTAGAGCGAAGCCAAGGTTGCCCGGAACGTAGAATTGGCCATCACTTTCAAACTGGTTGCAACTATTCCTGTTATATGATGGAAACACTGTTGTATTTTTCTTGCATTTTATGGTTCGGGCGTTGACTTCTAAGGTCCTAACTATTCAATCTGTTGGAGCAACGCCCTAGGGTGAAGCCTAGGTTGCTCGGAAAGTAGAAATGACCATAAGTTTCATACTGGTTGCAATTATTCGTTTTACACGATGGAAAATCTGTTGTATTTATATTGTATTTTATGCTTCTGGCGTTGCCTTCTAAGGCACTAACTATTCGATCTGGTGGAGCAACGCCCTGGAGTGAAACCTAGGTTGCCCGGAACGATGAATTGGCCATCACTTTCAAACTGGTTGCAATTATTCCTGTTATATGATGGATACACTGTTGTATTTTTATTGCATTTTATGCTTCGGGCGTTGACTTCTAAGGCCCTAACTATTCAATCTGTTGGACCAACGCCCTAGGGTGAAGCCTGGCTTGCTCGGAAAGTAGAAATGACCATAAGTTTCATACTGGTTGCAATTATTCGTTTTATACGATGGAAAAGCTGTTGTATTTATATCGTATTTTATGCTTCTGGCGTTGACATCTTATGCCGTAACTATTCGGTCTGGTGGAGCAACGCCCTGGAGTGAAACCTAGGTTGCAGGGAACGTAGAATTGGCCATCACTTTCAAACTGGTTGCAATTATTCCTGTTATATGATGGAAACACTGTTGTACTTTTTTGCATGTTATGGTTCGGGCGTTGACTTCTAAGGCCCTAGCTATTCAATCTGTTGGAGCAACGTCCTAGGGTGAAGCCTACGTTGCTCGGAAAGTAGAAATGAACATAAGTTTCATACTGGTTGCAATTATTCGTTTTATACGATGGAAAAACAGTTGTATTTATATTGTATTTTATGCTTCTGGCGTTGACTTCTAAGGCACTAACTATTCGATCTGGTGGAGCAACGCCCTAGAGTGAAGCCTAGGTTGCCCGGAAGGTAGAATTGGCCATCACTTTCAAACTGGTTGCAATTATTCGTTTTATACGATGGAAAAGCTGTTGTATTTATATTGTATTTTATGCTTCTGGCGTTGACTTCTAAGGCACTAACTATTCGATCTGGTGGAGCAACGCCCTAGAGTGAAGCCCAGGTTGCCCGGAACGTAGAATTGGCCATCACTTTCAAACTGGTTGCAATTATTCCTGTTATATGATGGAAACACTGTTGTATTTTTATTGCATTTTATGCTTCGGGCGTTGACTTCTAAGGCCCTAACTATCCAATCTGTTGGAGCAACGCCCTAGGGTGAGGCCTAGCTTGCTCGGAAAGTAGAAATGACCATAAGTTTCATACTGGTTGCAATTATTCGTTTTATACGGTGGAAAAGCTGTTGTATTTATATCGTATTTTATGCTTCTGGCGTTGACTTCTTGGGCCGTAACTATTCGGTCTGGTGGAGCAACGCCCTAGAGTGAAACCTAGGTTGCCCTGAACGTAGAATTGGCCATCACTTTCAAACTGGTTGCAGTTATTCCTGTTATATGATGGAAACACTGTTGTATTTTTTTTGCATTTTATGGTTCGGGTGTTGACTTCTAATGCCCTAACTATTCAATCCGTTGGAGCAACGCCCTAGGGTGAAGCCTAGGTTGCTCGGAAAGTAGAAATGACCATAAGTTTCATACTGGTTGCAATTATTTGTTTTATACGATGGAAAAACTGTTGTATTCATATTGTATTTTAAGCTTCTGGCGTTCACTTCTCAGGCCCTAACTATTCGGTCTGGTGGAACAACGCCCTAGGGTGAAGCCTAGGTTGCCCGGAACTTAGAAATGACCATAACTTTCACACTGGTAGCAATTATTCGTTTTATACAATGGAAAACCTGTTGTATTTATTTTGTATTTTATGTTTCGGGCGTTGACTTCTAAGGCCCTAACTATTCGATCTGGAGGAGCAATGCCTCAGAGTTAAGTCTAGGATGCCGGAAACGCCGAAGTGATCGTTGCTTTCACGCTTATTGCAATTATTCCTGTAATACGATGAAAAGACTGTTATATTTTTATTGTATCTTATGCTCCTGGCGTTGATTTCTAAGGCCCTAACTATTCGATCTGGTGGAGCAACACCCTACAGTGAAGCCTCGGTTGCCCGGAACGTCGAAATGACCGGAGCGCTCACACTGGTTGCAATTATTCGTTTTATACGATGGAAAAGCTGTTGTATTTATATCGTATTTTATGCTTCTGGCGTTGACGCCTTAGGCCTTAACTATTCGACCTGGTGGAGCAACGCCCTAGAGTGAAACCTAGGTTGCCGGAACGTAGAAATGACCAGTACATTCGCACTGGTTGCAGTTATTCCTGTAAAACGATGGAAAAACTGTTGCATCTTTATTGTATTTTATGCTTCTGGCGTTGACTTCTAAGGCCCTAACTATCCGATCTGGTGGAGCAACGCCCTAGAGTGAAGCCTAGGTTGCCCGGAACGTAGAAATGACCATAACTTTCACACTGGTTGCTATTATTCGTTTTATACGATGGAAAAACTGTTACATTTATATTGTATTTTATGCTTCTGGCGTTGACTTCTTAGGCCCTAACTATTCGATCTGGTGGAACAACGACCTAGAGTGAGACCTACGTTGCCCGGAACGTAGAAATGACCATTACCTTCACCCTGGTTGCAATTATTCCTGTTTTACGATGGAAAAACTGTTGTATCTTTATTGTATTTTATGCTTGTGGCATTGACTTCTAAGGCCGTAGCTATTAGATGTGCTGGAATAACGCCCTAGAGTTACGCCTAGGTTGCGCGGAACGTAGAAATGACCATTACTTTCACAATGTTTGCAACTACTCATTTTGTACGATGGAATAACTGTTGTACTTATATTGTATTTTATCCTTCTGGCGTTGAATTCTAAGTCCCTAGCTCTTCGATCTGGTGGAGCAACGCCCTAGGGTGACGCCTAGGTTACTCGGAACGTAGAAATGACCATTACTTTCACACTGGTTGCAATTATTCGTTTTATACGATGGAAAAGCTGTTGTATTTATATCGTATTTCATGCTTCTGGCGTTGACTTCTTAGGACCTAACCATTCGATCTGGTGGAGCAACGCCCTGGAGTGAAACCTATGTTGCCCGGAACGTAGAAATGACCATTACTTTCACACTGGTTGCAATTATTCCTGTTATACGATGGAAAAACTGTTGTGTTTTTATTGCATTTTATGCTACGGGCATTGACTTTTAAGGCCCTAACTATTCAATCTGTTGGAGCAACGCCCTAGGGTGAAGCCTAGGTTGCCCGGAACGTAGAAATGAGCATAACTATCACACTGGTTGCGATTATTCGTTTTATACGATGGAAAAACTGTTGTATTTATATCGTGTTTTATGCTTCTGGCGTCGACTTCTAAGGCCGTAGCTATTAGATGTGGTGGAGCAACGCCATAGAGTGACGCCTAGGTTGCCCGGAACGTAGAAATGTAAATAACTTTCACACTGGTTGCAATTATTCGTTTTATACGATTGAAAAGCTGTTGTATTTATATTGCATTTTACGCTTCTGGCGTTGACTTCCTAGGCCCTAACTATTCCCTCTGGTGGATCAGCGCCCTAGAGTGAAACCTACGTTGCCCGGAACGTTGAAATGACCATTACTTTCACACTGGTTGCAATTATTCCTGTTATACGATGGACAAACAGTTGTATTTATATCGTATTTTATGCTTCTGGCGTTGACGTCTAAGGACCTAACTATTCGATCTTGTGGAGCAACGCCCTAGGGTGACGCCTAGGTTGCTCGGAATGTAGAAATGACCATTACTTTCACACTGGTTGCAGTTAATCATTTTATACGATGGAAAAACTGTTGTACTTATATTGTATTTTATCCTTATGGCGTTGAATTCTAAGTCCCTAGCTATTCGATCTTGTGGAGCATCGCCCTAGAGTGAAACCTAGGTTTCCCGGACCGTAGAAATGACCAGTACCTTCACACTGTTTGCAGTTATTCCTGTTATACGATGGAAAAACTGTTGCATCTTTATTGCATTTTATGCTTCTGTCGTTGACTTCTAAGGCCCTAACTATTCGATCAGGTGGAGCAACGCCCTAGAGTGACGCCTAGGCTGCCCGGAACGTAGAAATGACCATTACTTTCACAATGTTTGCAACTACGCATTTTATACGATGGAATAACTGTTGTACTTATACTGTATTTTATCCTTCTGGCGTTGAATTCTTAGGACCTAACTATTCCCTCTGGCGGATCAACGCCGTAGAGTGAAACCTACGTTGCCCGGAACGTAGAGATGACCATTACATTCACACTGGTTGCAATTATTCCTGTTATACGATGGAAAAACTGTTATATTTTTATTGTATTCTATGCTTCTGGCGTTTAATTCTAAGTCGCTAGCTATTTGATCTGGTGGAGCAACGACCTAGAGTGAAGCCTAGGTTGCCCGGACCGTAGAAATTACCATTACCTTCACACTGTCTGCTATTATTCATTTTGTACGATGGAAAAGCTGTTGTATTTATATTGTATTTTATGCCTCTGGCGTTGACTTCTAAGGCCCTAACTATTCGATCTGGTAGAGCAACACCCTAGGGTGAAGCCTAGGTTGGCCGCAATGCAGAAATGTCCATAACTTTCACACTGGTTGCAATTATTCGTTTTATACGATCGAAAAGCTGTTGTATTTATATTGTATTTTATGCTTCTGGCGTTGACTTCTTAGGCCCTAACTATTCCCTCTGGTGGATCATCGCCCTGGAGTGATACCTAGGTTGCCCGGAACGTAGAAATGACCATTACTTTCACACTGGTTGCAATTATTCCTGTTATACGATGGAAAAACTGTTGTAAGTTTGTTGCGTTTTATGCTTCGGGCATTGACTTTTAAGGCCCTAACTATTCAATCTGTTGGAGCAACGCCCTAGAGTGAAACCTAGGTTGCCCGGAACGTAGAAATGACCATAACATTCACACTGGTTGCAATTATTCCTGTTATACGATGGAAAAACTGTTGTATTTTTATCGTATTCTATGCTTCTGGCGTTTTATTCTAAGTCGCTAGCTATTTGATCTGGTGGAGCAACGACCTAGAGTGAAGCCTAGGTTGCCCGGAACGTAGAAATGACCATTACTTTCACACTGTTTGCTATTATTCATTTTGTACGATGGAAAAGCTGTTGTATTTATATTGTATTTTATGCCTCTGGCGTTGACTTCTAAGGCCGTAGCTATTAGATGTGCTCGAATAACGCCCTAGAGTTACGCCTAGGTTGCCCGGAACGTAGAAGTGACAATTACTTTCACAATGTTTGCAACTACTCATTTTATACGATGGAATAACTGTTGTACTTATGTTGTATTTTATCCTTCTGGCGTTGACTTCTAATTCCGTAGCTGTCAGATGTGCTGGAATAACGCCCTAGAGTTACGCCTAGGTTGCCCGGAACGTAGAAATGACTATTACTTTCACAATGTTTGCAACTACTCATTTTATACGATGGAATAACTTTTGTACTTATATTGTATTTTATCCTTCTGGCGTTGAATTCTAAGTCCCTAGCTATTCGATCTGATAGAGCAACGCCCTAGAGTGAAACCTAGGTTATCCGGAACGTAGAAATGACCTTTACTTTCACACTGTTTGCAGTTATTCCTGTTATACGATGGAAAAACTGTTGCATCTTTATTGTATTTTATGTTTCTGGCGTTGATTTCTAAGGCCCTAACTATTCGATCTGGTGGAGCAACGCCCTAGAGTGACGCCTAGGTTGCCCGGAACGTAGAAATGACCATTACATTCACACTGGTTGCAATTATTCGTTTTATACGATGGAAAAGCTGTTGTATTTATATCGTATTTTATGCTTCTGGCGTTGACTTCTTAGGCCCTAACTATTCCATCTGGTGGAACAACGCCCTAGGGTGAAGCCTGGGTTGCCCGGAACGTAGAAATGACCATAACTTTCACTCTGGTAGCAATTATTCGTTTTATACGATGGAAAAACTGTTCTATTTATTTTGTATTTTATGCTTCGGGCGTTGACTTTTAAGGCCCTAGCTATTCGATATGGTGGAACAACGCCCTAGAGCGAAGCCTAAGTTGCCCGGAACGAAGAAGTGACCATCACTTTCAAACTGGTTGCTATTATTCCTGTTATATGATGGAAAAACTGTTGTATTTTTATTGCATTTTAAGCTTCGGGCATTGACGTCTATGGTCCTAACCATTCAATCTGTTGGAGCAACGCCCTAGGGTGAAGCCTAGGTTGCCCGGAAAGTAGAAATGACCATAACTTTCACACTGGTTGCAATCATTCGTTTTATACGATGGAAAAGCTGTTGCATCTTTATTGTATTGTATTCTTCTGGCGTTGACTTCTAAGGCCGTAGCTATTAGATGTGGTGGAGCAACGCCCTAGAGTGACGCCTAGGTTTCCCGGAACGTAGAAATGACCATCACATTCAAACTGGTTGCAATTATTCCTGTAATATAATGGAAGAACTGTTGTACTATTATTGCATTTTATTCTTCGGGCATTGACTTCTAAGGCCCTAACTATTCAATCTGTTGGAGCAACGCCCTAGGGTGAAGCCTAGGTTGCCCAGAAAGTAGAAATGACCGTAAATTCATCCTGGTTGCAATTATTCGTTTTATATGATGGAAAAACTGCTGTATTTATAATGTATTTTTTGCTTCTGGCGTTCACTTCTTAGGCCCTAACTATTCGATCTGGTGGAACAACGCCCTAGGGTGAAGCCTAGGTTGCCCGGAAAGTAGAAATGACCATAACTTTCACACTGGTAGCAATTATCCGTTTTATACGATTGAAAAGCTGTTGTATTTATATCGTATTTTATGCTTCTTGCGTTGACGTCTTAGGCCCTAACTATTCCATCTGGTGGAACAACGCCCTAGGCTGAAGCCTAGGTTGCCCGGAACGTAGAAATGACCATAACTTTCACACTGGTAGCAATTATTCATTTTATACGATGTAAAAGCTGTTGTATTTATATTGTATTTTATTCTTCTGGCGTTGACTTCTAAGGCCCTAACTATTCGATCTGGTGGAACACGCCCTAGGGTGAAGCCTAGTTTGCCCGGAACGTAGAAATGACCATAACTTTCACACTGGTAGCAATTATTCGTTTTATACGATGGAAAAGCTGTTGTATTTTTATTGCATTTTATGCTTCTGGCGTTTACTTCTTAGGCCCTAACTATTCGATCTGGTGGAACACGCCCTAGGGTGAAGCCTAGTTTGCCCGGAACGTAGAAATGACCATAACTTTCACACTGGTAGCAATTATTCGTTTTATACGATGGAAAAGCTGTTGTATTTATATGGTATTTTATGCTTCGGGTGTTGACTTCTATGGCCCTACCTATTCGATCTGGTGGAGCATCACTCTACAGTGAAGCCTAGGTTGCCCAGAACGTAGAAATGACCATACCTTTCACACTGGTAGCAATTATTCATTTTATACGATGTAAAAGCTGTTGTATTTATATTGTATTTTATGCTTCTGGCGTTGACTTCTAAGGCCGTAGCGATTAGATGTGGTGGAGCAACGCCCTAGAGTGACGCCTAGGATGCCCGGAACGTAGAAATGACCATTACTTTCACAATGTTTGCAATTATTCATTTGATACGATGGAAAAACAGTTGTACTTATATTGCATTTTATTCTTCTGGCGTTGAATTCTAAGTCCCTAGCTACACGATCTGGTGGAGCAGCGCCCTAGAGTGAAACCTAGGTTACCCGGAACGTAGGAATGACCAGTATTTCAAACTGTTTGCAGTTATTCCGGTTATACGATTGAAAGCTGTTGCATCTTTATCGTATTTTATGCTTCTGGCGTTGACTTCTATGGACCTTACTATTCGATCTGGTGGAGCAACGCCCTAGAGTGAAGCGTAGGTTGCCCGGAACGTAGAAATGACCATTACTTTCACAACGTTTGCAAATATACATTATATACGATGGAAAAGCTGTTGTACTTATATTGTAATTTATGCTTCAGGCGTTGACTTCTTAGCCCGTAACTATTTGATCTGGTGGAGCACCGCCCTAGAGTGAAGCCTAGGTTGCCCGGAACGTAGAACATACCATTACCTTCACACTGGTTGCAATTATTCCTCTTATACGATGGAAAAACTGTTGCACCTTTATTGTATTTTATGCTTCTGGCGTTGACTTCATAGGCCCTAACTATTGGATCTGGTGGAGCAACGTCCTATAGTGAAGCCTAGGTTGACCGGGTCGTAGAAATGACCATAACTTTCACACTGGTTGCTATTATTCGTTTTATACGATGGAAAAGCTGTTATATTTATATTTCATTTTATGCTTCTGGCGTTGACTTTGAAGGCCGTAGCTATTAGATGAGGTGGAGCAACGCCCTAGAGTGTCGCATGGGTTGCCCGGAACGTAGAAATGACCATTACTTTCACAATGTTTGCAAATATTCATTTTATACGATGGAAAAACTGTTGTACTTATATTGTATTTTATGCTTCGGGCGTTGACTTCTAAGGCCCTAGCTATTCTATCTGGTGGAGCAACACCCTAGCGTGAAGCCTAGGTTGCCCGGAACGTAGAAATGACCATTACTTCCACACTGTTTGCAAATATACATTATATACGATGGAAAAGCTGTTGTACTTATATTGTAATTTATGCTTCTGGCGTTGACTTCTTAGGCCGTAACTATTTGATCTGGTGGAGCACCGCCCTAGGCTGAAGGCTAGGTTGCCCGGAACGTATAACATACCATTACCTTCACACTGGTTGCAATTATTCCTGTTATACGATGGAAAAACTGTTGCACCTTTATTGTATTTTATGCTTCTGGCGTTGACATCATAGGCCCTCACTATTCCATCTGGTGGAGCAACGTCCTGGACTGAAGCCTAGGTTGACCGGAACGTAGAAATGACCACAACTTTCACACTGGTTACCATTATTCGTTTTATACGATGGAAAAGCTGTAGAATTTATATCGTATTTTATGTTTCTGGCGTTGACTTCTTAGGCCCTAACTATTCCATCTGGTGGAACAACGCCCTAGGGTTAAGCCTAGGTTGCCAGGAACGTAGAAATGACCATAACTTTCACACTGGTTACCATTATCCGTTTTATACGATGGAAAAGCTGTTGTATTTATATCGTATTTTATGCTTCTGGCGTTGACTTCATAGGCCCAAACTATTCGATCTGGTGGATCAACGTCCCAGATTGAAGCCTGGGTTGACCGGAACGTAGGAATGACCATAACTTTCACACTGGTTACCATTATTCGTTTTATATGATGGAAAAGCTGTTGTATTTATATCGTATTTTAAGCTTCTGGCGTTGACTTTGAAGGCCGTAGCTATTAGATGTGGTGGAGCAACGCCCTAGAGTGTCGCATGGGTTGCCCGGAACGTAGAAATGACCATAACTTTCACACTGGTTACCATTATCCGTTTTATACGATGGAAAAGCTGTTGTATTTATATCGTATTTTATGCTTCTGGCGTTGGCTTCTAAGGCCCTAGCTCTTCGATCTGGTGGAGCAACGCCTCAGAGTTAAGTCTAGGATGCCCGGAACGTAGAAATGACTATGACCTTCACACTGTTTGCATTTATTCATTTTATACGATGGAAAACGTGTTGTATTTATATTGTATTGTATGCTTCTAGCGTTGACTTCTAAGGCCCTAACTATTCGATCTGGTGGAGCAACGCCCTAGAGTGAAGCCTAGGTTGCCCAGAACGTAGAAATGACCATTACCTTAACACTGTTTGCAAATATACATTATATACGATGGAAAAGCTGTTGTACTTGTATTGTAAGTTATGCTTCTGGCGTTGACTTCTTAGGCCCTAACTATTTGATCTGGTGGAGCACCGCCCTAGGGTGAAGCCTAGGTTGCCCGGAACGTAGAACATACTATCACCTTCACAACGGTTGCAATTATTTCCGTTATACGATGGAAAAACTGTTGCACCTTTATTGTATTTTATGCTTCTGGCGTTGACTTCTTAGGCCCTACCTACTCGATCTGGTGGAGCAACGTCCTAGAGTGAAGCCTAGGTTGACCGGAACGTAGAAATGACCATAACTTTCACACTGGTTACCATTATTCGTTTTATACGATGGAAAAGCTGTTGTATTTATATCGTATTTTATGCTTCTGGCGTTGACTTCCTAGGCCCTAACTATTCCATCTGGTGGAACAACGCCCTAGGGTGAAGCCTAGGTTGCCCGGGACGTAGAAATGACCATAACTTTCACACAGGTTGCTATTATTCGTTTTATACGATGGAAAAAGTGTTATATTTATATTGTATTTTATGCTTCTGGCGTTGACTTCTTAGGCCCTAACTCTTCGATCTGGTGGATCAACGTCCTAGATTGAAGCCTGGGTTGACCGGAACGTAGGAATGACCATAACTTTCACACTGGTTACCATTATTCGTTTTATATGATGGAAAAGCTGTTGTATTTATATCGTATTTTAAGCTTCTGGCGTTGACTTTGAAGGCCGTAGCTATTAGATGTGGTGGAGCAACGCCCTAGAGTGTCGCATGGGTTGCCCGGAACGTAGAAATGACCATTACTTTCACAATGTTTGCGAATATTCATTTTATACGATGGAAAAACTGTTGTACTTATATTGTATTTTATTCTTCTGGCGTTGAATTCTAAGTCCCTAGCTATTCTATCTGGTGGAGCAACGCCCTAGAGTGAAACCTAGGTTACCCGGAACGTAGACATGACCATTACTTTCACACTGTTTGCAATTATTCATTTTATACGATGGAAAAGCTGTTGTATTTATATTGTATTTTATGCTCCTGGCGTTGACTTCTAAGGCCGTAGCTATTAGATGTGGCGGAGCAACGCATTAGAGTGACGCCTAGGTTGACCGGAACGTAGAAATGACCATTACTTTCACAATGTCTGCAATTATTCATTTTATACGATGGAAAAACTGTTGTACTTATATTGTATTTTATCCTTCTGGCGTTGAATTCTAAGCCCCTAGCTATTCGATCTGGTGGAGCAACGCCCTAGAGTGAAACCTAGGTTACCCGGAACGTAGAAATGACCAGTACTTTCACACTGGTTGCAGTTATTCGTTTTATACAATGGAAAAACTGTTCTATTTATTTTGCATTTTATGCTTCGGGCGTTGACTTCTAAGGCCCTAGCTATTCCATCTGGTGGAGCAACACCCTAGCGTGAAGCCTAGGTTGCCCGGAACGTAGAAATGACCATTACTTCCACACTGTTTGCAAATATACATTATATACGGTGGAAAAGCTGTTGTACTTATATTGTAATTTATGCTTCTGGCGTTGACTTCTTAGGCCGTAACTCTTTGATTTGGTGGAGCACCGCCCTAGAGTGAAGCCTAGGTTGCCCGGAACGTAGAACATACCATTACCTTCACACTGGTTGCAATTATTCCTGTTATACGATGGAAAAACTGTTGCACCTTTATTGTATTTTATTCTTCTGGCGTTGACTTCATAGGCCCTAACTATTGGATCTGGTGGAGCAACGTCCTATAGTGAAGCCTAGGTTGACCGGGTCGTAGAAATGACCATAACTTTCACACTGGTTGCTATTATTCGTTTTATACGATGGAAAAGCTGTTATATTTATATTTCATTTTATGCTTCTGGCGTTGACTTTGAAGGCCGTAGCTATTAGATGAGGTGGAGCAACGCCCTAGAGTGTCGCATGGGTTGCCCGGAACGTAGAAATGACCATTACTTTCACAATGTTTGCAAATATTCATTTTATACGATGGAAAAACTGTTGTACTTATATTGTATTTTATGCTTCGGGCGTTGACTTCTTAGGCCGTAACTATTTGATCTGGTGGAGCACCGCCCTAGACTGAAGGCTAGGTTGCCCGGAACGTAGAACATACCATTACCTTCACACTGGTTGCAATTATTCCTGTTATACGATGGAAAAACTGTTGCACCTTTATTGTATTTTATGCTTCTGGCGTTGACATCATAGGCCCTAACTATTCCATCTGGTGGAGCAACGTTCTGGACTGAAGCCTAGGTTGACCGGAACGTAGAAATGACCACAACTTTCACACTGGTTACCATTATTCGTTTTATACGATGGAAAAGCTGTAGAATTTATATCGTATTTTATGTTTCTGGCGTTGACTTCTTAGGCCCTAACTATTCCATCTGGTGGAACAACGCCCTAGGGTTAAGCCTAGGTTGCCAGGAACGTAGAAATGACCATAACTTTCACACTGGTTACCATTATCCGTTTTATACGATGGAAAAGCTGTTGTATTTATATCGTATTTTATGCTTCTGGCGTTGACTTCATAGGCCCAAACTATTCGATCTGGTGGATCAACGTCCCAGATTGAAGCCTGGGTTGACCGGAACGTAGGAATGACCATAACTTTCACACTGGTTACCATTATTCGTTTTATATGATGGAAAAGCTGTTGTATTTATATCGTATTTTAAGCTTCTGGCGTTGACTTTGAAGGCCGTAGCTATTAGATGTGGTGGAGCAACGCCCTAGAGTGTCGCATGGGTTGCCCGGAACGTAGAAATGACCATTACTTTCACAATGTTTGCGAATATTCATTTTATACGATGGAAAAACTGTTGTATTTTTATTGCATTTTATGCTTCGGGCATTGACTTCTAAGGCCCTAACTATTCAATCTGTTGGAGCAACGGCCTAGGGTGAAGCCTAGGTTGCTCGAAAAGTAGAAATGACCTTAAGTTTCATACTGGTTGCAATTATTCGTTTTATACAATGGAAAAACTGTTACATTTATATTGTATCTTATGCTTCTGGCGTCGACTTCTTAGGCCCTAACAATTCGATCTGGTGGAACAACGCCCTAGAGTGATGACTAGGTTGCCTGGAACGTACAAATGACCATCACTTTCACAAGGGTTGCAATTATTCCTGTTATATGATGTAAAGACTGTTGTATTTTTATTGTATTTTATGCTTCAGGCGTTGTCTTCTGAGGCCGCAGCTATTCGATGTGGTGGAAGAACGCCATAGAATGAAGCCTAGATTGCCCGGAACGTAGGAATGACCATCACTTTCACACGGGTTGCAATTATTCCTGTTATAGGACGGAAAGACTGTTGTATTTTTATTGTATTTTATGCTTCAGGCGTTGACTTCTGAGGCCGTTGCTATTCGATGTAGTGGAAGAACGCCATAGAGTGAAGCCTAGGTTACCCGGAACGTAGAAATGACCATAACTTTCATACTGGTTGCAATTATTCGTTTTATACGTTGGAAAAACTGTTGTAATTATATTGTATTTTGTGCTTCGGGCGTTGACTGCTAAGGCCCGAACTATTCAATCTGTTGGAGCAATGCCCTAGAGTGAAGCCTAGGTTGCCCGGAACGTAGAAATGACCATCACTTTCAAACTGGTTGCAATTATTCCTGTTATGTGATAGAAAAACTGTTGTACTTAAATTGTATCTTATGCTTCTGGCGTTGACTTCTTAGGCCCTAACAATTCGACCTGGTGGAACAACGCCCTAGAGTGAAGCCTAGGTTGCCTGGAACGTACAAATGACCATCACTCTCACACGGGTTGCAATTATTCCTGTTATAGGATGGAAAGACTGTTGTATTTTTATTGTATTTTATGCTTCAGGCGTTGACTTATGAGGCCGCAGCTATTCGATGTGGTGGAAGAACGCCATAGAGTGAAGCCTAGGTTGCCCGGAACGTAGAAATGACCATAACTTTCAAACTGGTTGCTATTATTCGTTTTATACTACAGAAAAACTGTTGTATTTATTTTGTATTTTATGCTTCGGGCGTTGACTTCTAAGGTCCTAACTATTCAATCTGTTGGAGCAACGCCCTAGGGTGAAACCTAGGTTGCCCGGAAAGTAGAAATGACGTTATCTTTCATACTGGTTGCCATTATTCGTTTTATACGATGGAAAAACTGTTGTATTTATATTGTATTTTATGCTTCTGGCGTTGACTTCTAAGGCACTAACTATTCCATCTGGTGGAGCAACGCCCTAGAGTGAAGCCTAAGTTGCCCGGAACGTAGCAATTACCATCACCTTCAAACTGGTTGCAAATATTCCTGTTATATGATGGAAAAACTGTTGTATTTTTATTGTATTTTATGCTTCAGGCGTTGACTTCTGAGGCCGCAGCTATTCGATGTGGTGGAAGAACGCCATAGAGTGAAGCCTAGGTTGCCCGGAACGTAGAAATGACCATAACTTTCATACTGGTTGCAATTATTCCTGTTATATGATGGAAAAACTGTTGTATTTATATTGTATTTTATGCTTCGGGCGTTGACTGCTAAGGCCCTAACTATTCAATCTGTTGGATCAACGCCCTAGAGTGAAGCCTAGGATGCTCGGAATGTAGAAATGATCATAACATTCATACTGGTTGAAATTATTCGTTTAATACGATGGAAAAGCTGTTGTATCTTTATTGTATTTTATGATTCTGGCGTTGACTTCTAAGGCCCTAACTATTCGATCTGGTGGAGCAACGCCCTAGTGTGTAGCCTAGGTTACCGGCAGCGTAGAAATGACCAGTACTTTCACACTGTTTGCAGTTATTCCTGCTATACGATGCAAAAACTGTTGCATCTTTATTGAATTTTATGCTTCTGGCGTTGACTTCTAAGGCCCTAACTGTTTGATCTGGTGGAGCAACGCCCTAGGCGTGAAGCCTAGGTTGCCCGGAACGTAGAAGTGGCCATAACTTTCACACTGGTTGCTATTATTCGTTCTATACGATGGAAAAACTGTTACATTTATATTGTATCTTATGCTTCTGGCGTCGACTTCTTAGGCCCTAACAATTCGATCTGGTGGAACAACGCCCTAGAGTGATGACTAGGTTGCCTGGAACGTACAAATGACCATCACTTTCACAAGGGTTGCAATTATTCCTGTTATATGATGTAAAGACTGTTGTATTTTTATTGTATTTTATGCTTCAGGCGTTGTCTTCTGAGGCCGCAGCTATTCGATGTGGTGGAAGAACGCCATAGAATGAAGCCTAGATTGCCCGGAACGTAGAAATGACCATCACCTTCACACGAGTTGCAATTATTCCTGTTATAGGACGGAAAGACTGTTGTATTTTTATTGTATTTTATGCTTCAGGCGTTGACTTCTGAGGCCGTTGCTATTCGATGTAGTGGAAGAACGCCATAGAGTGAAGCCTAGGTTGCCCGGAACGTAGAAATGACCATAACTTTCATACTGGTTGCAATTATTCGTTTTATACGTTGGAAAAACTGTTGTATTTATATTGTATATTATGCTTCTGGCGTTGACTTCTAAGGCACTAACTATTCGATCTGGTGGAGCAACGCCCTAGAGTGAAGCCTAGGTTGCCCGGAACGTAGAAATGACCATCACTTTCATACTGGTTGCAATTACTCCTGTTATATGATGGAAAAACTGTTGTATTTATATTGTATTTTATGCATCGGGAGACGACTGCTAAGGCTCTAACTATTCAATCTGTTGGATCAACGCCCTAGAGTGAAGCCTAGGTTGCCTGGAACGTACAAATGACCATCACTTTCACAGGGGTTGCAATTATTCCTGTTATAGGTTGGAAAGACTGTTGTATTTTTATTGTATTTTATGCTTCAGGCGTTGACTTCTGAGGCCGCAGCTATTCGATGTGGTGGAAGAACGCCATAGAGTGAAGCCTAGGTTGCCCGGAACGTAGAAATGACCATAACTTTCATACTGGTTGCAATTATTCTTTTTATACGATGGAAAAGCTTTTGTATTTATATCGTATTTTATGCTTCTGGCGTTGACTTCTTAGGCCGCAACTATTCGATCTGGTGGAGCAACGCCCTAGAGTGAAGCCTAGGTTGCCCGGAACGTAGAAATGACCATCACTTTCAAACTGGTTGGAATTATTCCTGTTATATGATGGAAAAACTGTTGTATTTATATTGTATTTTATGCTTCGGGCGTTGACTGCTAAGGCCCTAACTATTCAATCTGTTGGATCAACGGCCTAGAGTGAAGCCTAGGTTGCTCGGAATGTAGAAATGACCATAACATCCACACTGGTTGAAATTATTCGTTTAATACGATGGAAAGGGTGTTGCATCTTCATTGTAGTTTATGATTCTGGCGTTGACTTCTAAGGCCCTAACTACTCGATCTGGTGGAGCAACGCCCTAGAATGAAGCCTAGGTTGCCCGGAACGTATAAATGACCATCACTTTCAAGCTGGTTGCAATTAATCCTTTTAAACGATGGAAAAACTGTTGTATTTTTATTGCATTTTATGCTTCGGCCATTGAGTTCTAAGGCCCTAACTATTCAATATGTTGGAGCAACGCCCTATGTTGTAGCCTAGGTTGCCCGGAAAGTAGAAATGACCACAACTTTCATACTGGTTGCAATTACTCGTTTTATATGATAGAAAAACTGTTGTATTTATATTGTATTTTAGGCTTCTGGCGTTCACTTCTTAGGCCCTAACTATTCGATCTGGTGGAACAACGCCCTGGGGTGAAGCCTAGGTTGCCGGAACGTAGAAATGACCATAACTTTCACAGTGGTTGCAATTATTCGTTTTATACGATGGAAAAGCTGTTGTATTTATATCGTATTTTATGCTTCTGGCGTTGACTTCTAATGCCCTATCTGTTTGATCTGGTGGAGCATCGCCGTAGAGTGAAGCCTAGGTTGCCCGGAACGTAGAAATGACCATAACTTTCACACTGGTAGCAATTATCCGTTTTATACGATGGAAAAACTGTTGTATTTATTTTGTATTTTATGCTTCGGGCGTTGACTTCTAAGGCCCTAACTATTCGATCTGGTAGAGCGACGGCCTAGAGTGAAGCCTAGGTTGCCCGGTACGTAGAAATGACCATAAGTTTCATACTGGTTGCAATTATTCGTTTTATACGATGGAAAAACTGTTGTATTTATATTGTATTGTATGCTTGTGGCGTTCAGTTCATAGGCCCTAACTATTCCATCTGGTGGAACAACGCCCTAGGGTGAAGTCTAGGTTGCCCGGAAGGTAGAAATGACCATAACTTTCACACTAGTAGCAATTATTCGTTTTATAGGATGGAAAGTCTGTTCTACTTATTTTATATTTTATGCTTCGGGCGTTGACTTCTAAGGCCGTATCTATTAGATGCGGTGGAGCAACGCCCTAGAGTGACGCCTAGGTTGCCCGGAACGTAGAAATGACCATAACCTTCACACTGGTTGCTATCATTCGTTTTATACGATGGAAAAACTGTTCTATTTATTTTATATTTTATGCTTCGGGCGTTGACTTCTAAGGCCCTAACTATTCGATCTGGTGGAACAACGCCCTAGGGTAAAGCCAAGGTTGAGCTGAACGTAGAAATGACCATAACTTTCACACTGGTTGCTATCATTCGTTTTATATGATGGAAAAACTGTTGTATTTATATTGTATTTTATGCTTCTGTCGCTCACGTCTTAGGCCCTAACTATTCGATCTGTAGGAGCAACGGCCTAGGGTGAATCCTAGGTTGCCCGGAACGTAGAAATGACCATAACTTTCATACTGGTTGCAATTATTCGTTTTATATGGTGGAAAAACTGTTGTATTTATATTGTATTTTATGCTTCTGGCGTTGACTTCTAAGGCCCTAACGATTCGATCAGGCGGTGCAACGCCCTAGAGTGAAGCCTAGGTTGCTCGAAATGTAGAAATGACCATAACTTTTCCACTGGCAGAAATTATTTGTTTTATACAATGGAAAAACCTTTCTATTTATTTTGTATTTTATGCTTCTGGCGTTCACTTCTTAGGCCATAACTATTCGACCTGGTGGAGCAACGCCCTAGAGTGAAACCTAGGTTGCCCGGAACGTTGAAATGACCATTACATTCACACTGGTTGAAATTAATCCTGTTATACGATGGAAAAACTGTTGTATTTTTATTGTATTCTATGCTTCTGGCGTTTAATTCTAAGTCGCTAGCTATTTGATCGGGTGGAGCAACGACGTAGAGTGTAGCCTAGGTTGCCCGGAACGTAGAAATGACAATTACTTTCACACTGTTTGCTTTATTCATTTTGTACGATGGAAAAGCTGTTGTATTTATATTGTATTTTATGCCTCTGGCGTTGACTTCTAAGGCCGTAGCTATTAGATGTGGTGGAGCAACGCCCTAGAGTGAAGCATAGGTTGCCCGGAACGTAGAAATGAACATAACTTTCACACCGGTAGCAACTATCCGTTTTATACGATGGAAAAACTGTTCTATTTATTTTGTATTTTATGCTTCGGGCGTTGACTTCTGAGGCCCTAACTATTCAATCTGTTGGTGCAACGCCATAGGGTGAACCCTAGGTTGCCCGGAACATAGAAATGACCATAACTTTCATACTGGTTGCAATTATTAATTTATTCGATGCCAAAGCTGTTGTATTTATATTGTATTTTATGCTTCTGGCATTGCCTTCTTCGGTCCCAACTATTCGATGTGGAGGAGCAATGCCTCAGAGTTAAGTCTAGGATGCCGGAAATGCCCAAATGATCATTACTTTCACGCTAATTGCAATTATTCCTGTAATACGATGAAAAGACTGTTGTATTTTTATTGTATCTTATGCTCCTGGCGTTGACTTCTAAGGCCCTAACTATTCGATCTGGTGGAGCAACACCCTGGAGTAAAGCCTAGGTTGCCCGGAACGTGGAAATGACCAGAACTCTCACACTGGTTGCAATTATCCGTTTTATACGATGTAAGAGCTGTTGTATTTATATCGTATTTTATGCTTCTGGCGTTGACTTCTTAGGCCCTAACTATTCGATCTGGTAGAGCGACGGCCTAGAGTGAAGCCTAGGTTGCCCGGTACGTAGAAATGACCATAAGTTTCATACTGGTTGCAATTATTCGTTTTATACCATGGAAAAACTGTTGTATTTATATTGTATTCTATGCTTCTGGCGTTCACTTCATAGGCCCTAACTATTCGATCTGGTGGTACAACGCCCTAGGGTAAAGCCTAGGTTGCTCGGAACGTAGAAATGACCATAACTTTTACACTGGCAGCAATTATTCGTTTTATACAATGGAAAAACCGTTCTATTTATTTTGTATTTCATGCTTCGGGCGTTGACTTCTAATGCCCTATCTGTTTGATCTGGTGGAGCATCGCCGTAGAGTGAAGCCTAGGTTGCCCGGAAGGTAGAAATGACCATAACTTTCACACTGGTTGTTATTATTCGTTTTATACGAAGGAAAAACTGTTATATTTATATTGTATTTAAGCTTCAGGCGTTGACGTCTGAGGCCGTTGCTATTCGATGTGGTGGAAGAACGCCATAGAGTGAAGCCTAGGTAGCCCGGATCGTAGAAATGTCCATATCTTTCACACTGTTTGCAATTTTTCGTCTTGTACGATGGAAAAACTGTTTTATTTATTTTGTATTTTATGCTTCGGGCGTTGACTTCTATGGCCCTAACTATTCGATCTGGTGGAGCAACGCCCTAGAGTGCAGCCTAGATTGCCCGGAACGTAGAAATGACCATAACTTTCACACTGGTTGCTATCATTCGTTTTATATGATGGAAAAACTGTTGTATTTATATTGTATTTTATGCTTCTGTCGTTCACGTCTTAGGCCCTAACTATTCGATCTGTAGGAGCAACGGCCTAGGGTGAAGCCTAGGTTGCCCGGAACGTAGAAATATCCATAACTTTCATACTGGTTGCAATTATTCGTTTTATATGGTGGAAAAACTGTTGTATTTATATTGTATTTTATGCTTCTGGCGTTGACTTCTAAGGCCCTAACGATTCGATCAGGTGGTGCAACTCCCTAGAGTGAAGCCTAGGTTGCTCGAAATGTAGAAATGACCATAACTTTTACACTGGCCGCAATTATTCGTTTTATACAATGGAAAAACCTTTCTATTTATTTTGTATTTTATGCTTCTGGCGTTCACTTCTTAGGCCATAACTATTCGACCTGGTGGAGCAACGCCCTAGAGTGAAACCTAGGTTGCCCGGAACGTTGAAATGACCATTACATTCACACTGGTTGCAATTAATCCTGTTATACGATGGAAAGACTGTTGTATTTTTATTGTATTCTATGCTTCTGGCGTTTAATTCTAAGTCGCTAGCTATTTGATCGGGTGGAGCAACGACGTAGAGTGACGCCTAGGTTGCCCGGAACGTAGAAATGACAATTACTTTCACACTGTTTGCTATTATTCATTTTGTACGATGGAAAAGCTGTTGTATTTATATTGTATTTTATGCCTCTGGCGTTGACTTCTAAGGCCGTAGCTATTAGATGTGGTGGAGCAACGCCCTAGAGTGAAGCATAGGTTGCCCGGAACGTAGAAATGAACATAACTTTCACACCGGTAGCAACCATTCGTTTTATACGATGGAAAAACTGTTCTATTTATTTTGTATTTTATGCTTCGGGCGTTGACTTCTGAGGCCCTAACTATTCAATCTGTTGGTGCAACGCCATAGGGTGAACCCTAGGTTGCCCGGAACGTAGAAATGACCATAACTTTCATACTGGTTGCTATAATTCGTTTTATACGATGGAAAAACTGTTATATTTATATTGTATTTTATGCTTCTGGCGTTGACCTATTAGGCCCGAACTATTCGATCTGTTGGAGCAACGCCCTAGGGTGAGGCCTAGGTTGCGCGGAACGTAGAAATGACCATAACTTTCACACTGGTAGCATTTATTCGTTTTATACAATGGAAGACCTGTTCGATTTATTTTGTATTTTATGTTTCGGGCGTTGACTTCTAAGGCCCTAACTGTTTGATCTGGTGGACCATCGCCCTAGAATGAAGCCTAGGTTGCCCGGAACGCAGAAATGACCATATCTTTCACACTGTTTGCAATTATTAATTTATTCGATGCCAAAGCTGTTGTATTTATATTGTATTTTATGCTTCTAGCGTTGACTTCTTAGGCCCTAACTATTCCCTCTGGTGGATCAACACGCTAGAGTGAAACCTACGTAGCCCGGAACGTAGAAATGACCATTCCTTTCACACTGGTTGCAATTATTCCTGTTATACGATGGAAAAACTGTTGTATTTTAATTGTATTTTATGCTCTTAGCAATGAATTCTAAGTCCCTAGCTATTCGATCTGGTGGAGCAACTCCCTAGAGTGACGCCTAGCTTGCTCGAAACGTTGAAATGACCATAACTTTCACACTGGTTGCTATTATTTGTTTTATACGATGTAAAAGCTGTTTTATTTATATCGTATTGTATGCTTCTGGCGTTGACTTCTTAGGGCCTAACCATTCGACCTGGTGGAGCAACGCCCTAGAGTGAAGCCTAGGTTCCTCGGAATGTAGAAATGACCATAACCTTCACACTGGTTGCAATTATTCGGTTTATACGATGGAAAATCTGTTGTATTTATATCGTATTTTATGCGTCTGGCGTTGACTTCTAAGGCCGTATCTATTAGATGCGGTGGAGCAACGCCCTAGAGTGACGCCTAGCTTGCTCGAAACGTTGAAATGACCATAACTTTCACACTGGTTGTTATTATTCGTTTTATACGATTTAAAAGCTGCTTTATTTATATCGTATTTTATGCTTCTGGCGTTGACTTCTTAGGGCCTAACTATTCGACCTGGTGGAGCAACGCCCTCGAGTGAAACCTAGGTTGCCCGGAACGTAGAAATGACCAGTACTTTCACACTGTTTGCAGTTATTCCTGTTATACGATGGAAAAACTGTTGCATCATTATTGTATTTTATGCTTCTGGCGTTGACTTCTGAGGCCCAAACTATTCGGTCAGGTGGAGCAACGCCCTAGGGTGAAGCCTAGGTTCCGCGGAATGTAGAAATGATCATAACTTTCACACTGGTTGCAATTATTCGGTTTATACGATGGAAAATCTGTTGTATTTATATCGTATTTTATGCTTCTGGCGATGACTTCTTAGGCCCTAACTATTCCATCTGGTGGAACAACGCCCTAGGGTAAAGCCAAGGTTGAGCTGAACGTAGAAATGACCATAACTTTCACACTGGTTGCTATCATTCGTTTTATATGATGGAAAAACAGTTGTATTTATATTGTATTTTATGCTTCTGTCGCTCACGTCTTAGGCCCTAACTATTCGATCTGTAGGAGCAACGGCCTAGGGTGAAGCCTAGGTAGCCCGGAACGTAGAAATGACCATAACTTTCATACTGGTTGCAATTATTCGTTTTATATGGTGGAAAAACTGTTGTATTTATATTGTATTTTATGCTTCTGGCGTTGACTTCTAAGGCCCTAACGATTCGATCAGGTGGTGCAACGCCCTAGAGTGAAGCCTAGGTTGCTCGAAATGTAGAAATGACCATAACTTTTCCACTGGCAGCAATTATTCGTTTTATACAATGGAAAAACCTTTCTATTTATTTTGTATTTTATGCTTCTGGCGTTCACTTCTTAGGCCATAACTATTCGACCTGGTGGAGCAACGCCCTAGAGTGAAACCTAGGTTGCCCGGAACGTTGAAATGACCATTACATTCACACTGGTTGCAATTAATCCTGTTATACGATGGAAAAACTGTTGTATTTTTATTGTATTCTATGCCTCTGGCGTTTAATTCTAAGTCGCTAGCTATTTGATCGGGTGGAGCAACGACGTAGAGTGAAGCCTAGGTTGCCCGGAACGTAGAAATGACAATTACTTTCACACTGTTTGCTTTATTCATTTTGTACGATGGAAAAGCTGTTGTATTTATATTGTATTTTATGCCTCTGGCGTTGACTTCTAAGGCCGTAGCTATTAGATGTGGTGGAGCAACGCCCTAGAGTGAAGCATAGGTTGCCCGGAACGTAGAAATGAACATAACTTTCACACCGGTAGCAACTATCCGTTTTATACGATGGAAAAACTGTTCTATTTATTTTGTATTTTAAGCTTCGGGCGTTGACTTCTGAGGCCCTAACTATTCAATCTGTTGGTGCAACGCCATAGGGTGAACCCTAGGTTGCCCGGAACATAGAAATGACCATAACTTTCATACTGGTTGCAATTATTAATTTATTCGATGCCAAAGCTGTTGTATTTATATTGTATTTTATGCTTCTGGCATTGCCTTCTTCGGTCCCAACTATTCGATGTGGAGGAGCAATGCCTCAGAGTTAAGTCTAGGATGCCGGAAATGCCCCAATGATCATTACTTTCACGCTAATTGCAATTATTCCTGTAATACGATGAAAAGACTGTTGTATTTTTATTGTATCTTATGCTCCTGGCGTTGACTTCTAAGGCCCTAACTATTCGATCTGGTGGAGCAACACCCTGGAGTAAAGCCTAGGTTGCCCGGAACGTGGAAATGACCAGAACTCTCACACTGGTTGCAATTATCCGTTTTATACGATGTAAGAGCTGTTGTATTTATATCGTATTTTATACTTCTGGCGTTGACTTCTTAGGCCCTAACTATTCGATCTGGTAGAGCGACGGCCTAGAGTGAAGCCTAGGTTGCCTGGAACGTAGAAATGACCATCCGTTTCACACGGGTTGCAATTATTCCTGTTATAGGATGGAAAGACTGTTGTATTTTTATTGTATTTTATACTTCAGGCGTTGACTTGTGAGGCCGTGGCTATCCGATGTGGTAGAAGAACGCCATACAGTGAAGCCTAGGTTGCCCGGAACGTAGAAATGACCATAACTTTTACACTTGTAGCAATTATTCGTTTTATACAATGGAAAAACTGTTCTATTTATTTTGTATTTTATGCTTCGGGCGTTGACTTCTAAGGCCCTAACTATTCGATCAGGTGGAGCAACGCCCTAGAGTGAAGCCTAGGTTGCTCGAAATGTAGAAATGACCATAACTTTCACACTGGTTTCTATCATTCGTCTTATATGATGGAAAAACTGTTGTATTTATATTGTATTTTATGCTTCTGGCGTTGACTTCTTAGGCCCTAACTATTCCATCTGGTGGAACAACGCCCTAGGGTGAAGCCTAGGTTGCCCGGAAAGTAGAAATGACCATAACTTTCACACTGGTAGCAATTATCCGTTTTATACGATGGAAAAACTGTTCTATTTATTTTGAATTTTATGCTTCCTTCGTTGACTTCTAAGGCCCTACCTATTCGATCTGGTAGAGCAACGCCCTAGAGTGAAGCCTAGGTTGCCGGGTACGTAGAAATGACCTTAAGTTTCATACTGGTTGCAATTATTCGTTTTATACGATGGAAAAACTGTTCTATTTATTTTGTATTTAATGCTTCGGGCGTTGTCTTCTAAGGCCCTAACTGTTTGATCTGGTGGAGCAACGCCCTAGAGTGAAGCCTAGGTTGCCCGGAACGTAGAAATGATCATAACTTTCACACTGGTTGCTATTATTCGTTTTATACGATGGAGAAACTGTTATATTTATATTGTATTTTATGCTTCTGGCGTTGACTTCTGAGGCCGTAGCTATCCGATGTGGTGGAAGAACGCCATACAGTGAAGCCTAGGTTGCCCGGAACGTAGAAATGACCATAACTTTCACACTGGTTGCAATTATTTGTTTTATACGATGGAAAAGCTGTTGTATTTATTTTATATTTTATGCTTCGGGCGTTGACTTCTAAGGCCCTAACTATTCGATCTGGCGGAGCAACGCCCTAGAGTGAAGCCTAGGTTGCCCGGTACGTAGAAATGACCATCACTTTCAAACTGGTTGCAATTATTTGTTTTATACGATGGAAAAGCTGTTGTATTTATATCGTATTTTATGCTTCTGGCGTTGACTTCTTAGGCCCTAACTATTCCATCTGGTGGAACAACGTCCTAGGTTGAAACCTAGGTTGCCCGGAAAGTAGAAATGACCATAACTTTCACACTGTTTGCAATTTTTCGTTTTATACGATGGAAAAACTGTTTTACTTATTTTGTATTTTATCCTTCGGGCGTTGACTTCTAAGGCCCTAACTATTCGATCTAGTGGAGCAACGCCCTAGAGTGCAGCCTAGGTTGCCCGGAACGCAGAAATGACCATAACTTTCACACTGGTTGCTATCATTCGTTTTATATGATGGAAAAACTGTTGTATTTATATTGTATTTTATGCTTCTGGCGTTCACTTCTTAGGCCCTAACTATTCGATCTGGTGGAACAACGGCCTAGGGTGAAGCCTAGGTTGCCCGGAACGTAGAAATGACCATCACTTTCACACTGGTTGCAATTATTCGTTTTATACGATGGAAAAACTGTTGCATCTTTATCGTATTTTATGCTTCTGGCGTTGACTTCTTAGGCCGTAACTATTCGACCTGGTGGAGCAACGCCCTGGAGTGAAACCTAGGTAGCCTGGAACGTAGAAATGACCACTACTATCACACTGGTTGCAAATTATTCCTGCTATACGATGGAAAAGCTGTTGTATTTTTATTGCATTTAATGCTTCTGGCGTTCACTTCATAGGCCCTAACTATTCGATCTGGTGGAACAACGGCCTAGGGTGAAGACTAGGTTGCCCGGAACGTAGAAATGACCATAACTTTTACACTGGTAGCAATTATTTATTTTATACGATGGAAAAGCTGTTGTATTTATATCGTATTTTATGCTTCTGGCGTTGACTGCTTAGGCCCTAACTATTCCATCTGGTGGAACAACGCCCTAGGGTAAAGCCCAGGTTGCGCGGAACGTAGAAATGACCATAACTTTCACACTGGTAGCAATTATTCGTTTTATACGTTGGAAGAACTGTTATATTTATATTGCATTTTATGCTTCGGGCATTGACTTCTAAGGCCCTAACTATTCGATCAGGTGGAGCACCGCCCTAGAGTGAAGCCTAGGTTGCCCGGAACATAGAAATGACAATAACTTTTACACTGGTAGCAATTATTCGTTTTATACAATGGAAAAACTGTTCTATTTATTTTGTATTTAATGCTTCGGGCGTTGTCTTCTAAGGCCCTAACTGTTTGATCTGGTGGAGCAACGCCCTAGAGTGAAGCCTAGGTTGCCCGGAACGTGGAAATGATCATAACTTTCACACTGGTTGCTATTATTCGTTTTATACGATGGAGAAACTGTTATATTTATATTGTACTTTATGCTTCTGGCGTTGACTTCTTAGGCCATAACTATTCGATCTTGTGGGACAACGCCCTGGAGTGAAGCCTAGGTTACCTGGAACGTAGAAATGACCATCACTTTCACACGGGTTGCAATCATTCCTGCTATAGGATGGAAATACTGTTGTATTTTTATTGTATTTTATACTTCAGGCGTTGACTTCTGAGGCCTATCTATTCGATGCGGTGGAAGAACGACATACAGTGAAGCCTAGGTTGCCCGGAACGTAGAAATGACCATATGTTTCATACTGGTTGCAATTA
The DNA here is from genome assembly GCF_051401765.1 of Calliopsis andreniformis. NCBI lineage: Eukaryota > Metazoa > Arthropoda > Insecta > Hymenoptera > Andrenidae > Calliopsis > Calliopsis andreniformis. The sequence continues at coordinate 3,585,053 of NW_027480436.1, read as the reverse complement.
TTCGTTTTATACGATGGAAAAACTGTTGTATTTATATTGTAGTTTACGCTTCTGGCGTTCACTTCTTAGGCCCTAACCATTCGATCTGGTAGTACAACGCCCTGGAGTGAAGCCTAGGTTGCCCGAAACGTAGAAATGACCATAACTTTCACACTGGTAGCAATTATTCGTTTTATGCAATGGAAAAACTGTTCTATTTATTTTGTATTTAATACTTGGGGCGTTGACTTCTAAGGCCCTAACTGTTTGATCTGGTGGAGCAACGCCCTAGAGTGAAGCGTAGGTTGCCTGGAACGTAGAAATGACAATCACTTTCACACGGGTTGCAATTATTCCTGTTATAGGATGGAAAGGCAGTTGTATTTTTATTGTATTTTATACTTCAGGCGTTGACTTCTGAGGCCGTAGCTATCCGATGTGGTGGAAGAACGCCATACAGTGAAGCCAGGGTTCCTCGGAATGTAGAAATGACCATAACCTTCACACTGGTTGCAATTATTCGGTTTATACGATGGAAAATCTGTTGTATTTATATCGTATTTTATGCGTCTGGCGTTGACTTCTAAGGCCGTAGCCATTAGATGTGGTGGAGCAACGCCCTAGAGTGAAGCATAGGTTGCCCGGAACGTAGAAATGAACATAACTTTCACACCGGTAGCAACTATCCGTTTTATACGATGGAAAAACTGTTCTATTTATTTTGTATTTTATGCTTCGGGCGTTGACTTCTGAGGCCCTAACTATTCAATCTGTTGGTGCAACGCCATAGGGTGAACCCTAGGTTGCCCGGAACATAGAAATGACCATAAGTTTCATACTGGTTGCAATTATTCGTTTAATACCATGGAAAAACTGTTGTATTTATATTGTATTCTATGCTTCTGGCGTTCACTTCATAGGCCCTAACTATTCGATCTGGTGGTACAACGCCCTAGGGTAAAGCCTAGGTTGCTCGGAAAGTAGAAATGACCATAACTTTTACACTGGCAGCAATTATTCGTTTTATACAATGGAAAAACCGTTCTATTTATTTTGTATTTCATGCTTCGGGCGTTGACTTCTAAGGCCCTAACTGTTTGATCTGGTGGAGCAACGCCCTAGAGTGAAGCCTAGGTTGCCCGGAACGTGGAAATGATCATAACTTTCACACTGGTTGCTATTATTCGTTTTATGCGATGGAGAAACTGTTATATTTATATTGTATTTTATGCTTCTGGCGTTGACTTCTTAGGCCATAACTATTCGATCTTGTGGGACAACGCCCTGGAGTGAAGCCTAGGTTACCTGGAACGTAGAAATGACCATCACTTTCACACGGGTTGCAATCATTCCTGTTATAGGATGGAAATACTGTTGTATTTTTATTGTATTTTATACTTCAGGCGTTGACTTCTGAGGCCGTATCTATTCGATGCGGTGGAAGAACGACATACAGTCAAGCCTAGGTTGCCCGGAACGTAGAAATGAAGATATGTTTCATACTGGTTGCAATTATTCGTTTTATACGATGGAGGAACCGTTATATTTATATTGCATTTTATGCTTCGGGCATAGACTTCTAAGGCCCTAACTATTCAATCTGTTGGAGCAACGCCCTAGGGTGAAGCCTAGGTTGCCCGGAAAGTAGACATGACCATAACTTTCATACTGGTTGCAATTATTCGTTTTATATGATGGAAAAGCTGTTGCACCATTAATGTATTTTATTCATCTGGGATTGACTTCTAAGGCCCTAACTATTCGATCAGGTGTAGCACCGCCCTAGAGTGAAGCCTAGGTTGCCCGGAACATAGAAATGGCCATAACTTTTACACTGGTAGCAATTATTCGTTTTAAACAATGGAAAAACTGTTCTATTTATTTTGTATTTAATGCTTCGCGCGTTGTCTTCTAAGGCCCTAACTGTTTGATCTGGTGGAGCAACGCCCTAGAGTGAAGCCTCGGTTGCCCGGAACGTAGAAATGATCATAACTTTCACACTGGTTGCTATTATTCGTTTTATACGATGGAGAAACTGTTATATTTATATTGTATTTTATGCTTCTGGCGTTGACTTCTGAGGCCGTAGCTATCCGATGTGGTGGAAGAACGCCATACAGTGAAGCCTAGGTTGCCCGGAACGTAGAAATGACCATAACTTTCACACTGGTTGCAATTATTTGTTTTATACGATGGAAAAGCTGTTGTATTTATTTTACATTTTATGCTTCGGGCGTTGACTTCTAAGGCCCTAACTATTCGATCTGGCGGAGCAACGCCCTAGAGTGAAGCCTAGGTTGCCCGGTACGTAGAAATGACCATCACTTTCAAACTGGTTGCAATTATTTGTTTTATACGATGGAAAAGCTGTTGTATTTATATCGTATTTTATGCTTCTGGCGTTGACTTCTTAGGCCCTAACTATTCCATCTGGTGGAACAACGTCCTAGGTTGAAACCTAGGTTGCCCGGAAAGTAGAAATGACCATAACTTTCACACTGTTTGCAATTTTTCGTTTTATACGATGGAAAAACTGTTTTACTTATTTTGTATTTTATGCTTCTGGCGTTCACTTCTTTGGCCCTAACTATTCGATCTGGTGGAACAACGGCCTAGGGTGAAGCCTAGGTTTCCCGGAACGTAGAAATGACCATCACTTTCACACTGGTTGCAATTATTCGTTTTATACGATGGAAAAACTGTTGCATCTTTATCGTATTTTATGCTTCTGGCGTTGACTTCTTAGGCCGTAACTATTCGACCTGGTGGAGCAACGCCCTGGAGTGAAACCTAGGTTGCCTGGAACGTAGAAATGACCACTACTATCACACTGGTTGCAAATTATTCCTGCTATACGATGGAAAAGCTGTTGTATTTTTATTGCATTTTATGCTTCTGGCGTTCACTTCTTAGGCCCTAACTATTCGATCTGGTGGAACAACGGCCTAGGGTGAAGACTAGGTTGCCCGGAACGTAGAAATGACCATAACTTTTACACTGGTAGCAATTATTTATTTTATACGATGGAAAAGCTGTTGTATTTATATCGTATTTTATGCTTCTGGCGTTGACTGCTTAGGCCCTAACTATTCCATCTGGTGGAACAACGCCCTAGGGTAAAGCCCAGGTTGCGCGGAACGTAGAAATGACCATAAGTTTCACACTGGTAGCAATTATTCGTTTTATACGTTGGAAGAACTGTTATATTTATATTGCATTTTATGCTTCGGGCATTGACTTCTAAGGCCCTAACTATTCAATCTGTTGGAGCAACGCCCTAGGGTGAAGCCCAGTTTGCCCGGAAAGTAGACATGACCATAACTTTCATACTGCTTGCAATTATTCGTTTTATATGATGGAAAAGCTGTTGCATCATGAATGTATTTTATTCATCTGGGGTTGACTTCTAAGGCCCTAACTATTCGATCAGGTGGAGCAACGACCTAGAGGGAAGCCTAGGTTGCCCGGAACGTAGAAATGACCATAACTTTCACACTGGTTGCAATTATTTATTTTATACGATGGAAAAGCTGTTGTATTTATATCGTGTTTTATACTTCTGGCGTTGACTTCTTAGGCCCTAACTATTCCATCTGGTGGAACAACGCCCTAGGGTAAAGCCCAGGTTGCGCGGAACGTAGAAATGACCATAACTTTCACACTGGTAGCAATTATTCGTTTTATACGATGCAGGAACTGTTATATTTATATTGCATTTTATGCTTCGGGCATAGACTTCTAAGGCCCTAACTATTCAATCTGTTGGAGCAACGCCCTAGGGTGAAGCCTAGGTTGCCCGGAAAGTAGACATGACCATAACTTTCATACTGGTAGCAATTATTCGTTTTATATGATGGAAAAGCTGTTGCACCAATAATGTATTTTATTCATCTGGGGTTGACTTCTAAGGCCCTAACTATTCGATCAGGTGGAGCACCGCCCTAGAGTGAAGCCTAGGTTGCCCGGAACATAGAAATGACAATAACTTTTACACTGGTAGCAATTATTCGTTTTATACAATGGAAAAACTGTTCTATTTATTTTGTATTTAATGCTTCGGGCGTTGTCTTCTAAGGCCCTAACTGTTTGATCTGGTGGAGCAACGCCCTAGAGTGAAGCCTAGGTTGCCCGGAACGTGGAAATGATCATAACTTTCACACTGGTTGCTATTATTCGTTTTATACGATGGAGAAACTGTTATATTTATATTGTATTTTATGCTTCTGGCGTTGACTTCTTAGGCCATAACTATTCGATCTTGTGGGACAACGCCCTGGAGTGAAGCCTAGGTTACCTGGAACGTAGAAATGACCATCACTTTCACACGGGTTGCAATCATTCCTGTTATAGGATGGAAATACTGTTGTACTTTTATTGTATTTTATACTTCAGGCGTTGACTTCTGAGGCCGTATCTATTCGATGCGGTGGAAGAACGACATACAGTGAAGCCTAGGTTGCCCGGAACGTAGAAATGAAGATATGTTTCATACTGGTTGCAATTATTCGTTTTATACGATGGAAAAACTGTTGTATTTATATTGTAGTTTACGCTCCTGGCGTTCACTTCTTAGGCCCTAACTATTCGATCTGGTGGTACAACGCCCTGGAGTGAAGTCTAGGTTGCCCGAAACGTAGAAATGACCATAACTTTCACACTGGTAGCAATTATACGTTTTATGCAATGGAAAAACTGTTCTATTTATTTTGTATTTAATACTTGGGGCGTTGACTTCTAAGGCCCTAACTGTTTGATCTGGTGGAGCAACGCCCTAGAGTGAAGCGTAGGTTGCCTGGAACGTAGAAATGACAATCACTTTCCCACGGGTTGCAATTATTCCTGTTATAGGATGGAAAGACAGTTGTATTTTTATTGTATTTTATACTTCAGGCGTTGACTTCTGAGGCCGTAGCTATCCGATGTGGTGGAAGAACGCCATACAGTGAAGCCAGGGTTGCCCGGAACGTAGAAATGACCATAACTTTCGCACTGGTTGCAATTATTTGTTTTATACGATGTAAAAGCTGTTGTATTTATATCGTATTTTATGCTTTCGGCGTTGACTTCTTGGGCCCTAACTATTCCATCTGGTGGAACAACGCCCTAGGGTGAAGCCTAGGTTGCCCGGAACGTAGAAATGACCATAGCTTTTACACTGGCAGCAATTATTCGTTTTATACAATGGAAAAACCGTTCTATTTATTTTGTATTTTATGCTTCGGGCGTTGACTTCTAAGGCCCTAACTGTTTGATCTGGTGGAGCAACGCCCTAGAGTGAAGCCTAGGTTGCCAGGAACGTAGAAATGACCATAACTTTTACACTGGTAGCAATTATTCGTTTTATACGATGGAAAAGCTGTTGTATTTATATCGTATTTTATGCTTCTGGCGTTGACTTCTTAGGCCCTAACTATTCCATCTGGTGGAACAACGCCCTAGGGTGAAGTCTAGGTTGGCCGGAAGGTAGAAATGACCATAACTTTCACACTAGTAGCAATTATTCGTTTTATACGATGGAAAGTCTGTTCTATTTATTTTATATTTTATGCTTCAGGCGTTGACTTCTAAGGCCCTAACTGTTTGATCTGGTGGAGCAACGCCCTAGAGTGAAGCCTAGGTTGCCCGGTACGTAGAAATAACCATCACTTTCAAACTGGTTGCAATTATTTGTTTTATACGATGGAAAAGCTGTTGTATTTATATCGTATTTTATGCTTCTGGCGTTGACTTCTTAGGCCCTAACTATTCCATCTGGTGGAACAACGTCCTAGGTTGAAACCTAGGTTGCCCGGAAAGTAGAAATGACCATAACTTTCACACTGTTTGCAATTTTTCGTTTTATACGATGGAAAAACTGTTTTACTTATTTTGTATTTTATGCTTCGGGCGTTGACTTCTAAGGCCCTAACTATTCGATCTAGTGGAGCAACGCCCTAGAGTGCAGCCTAGGTTGCCCGGAACACAAAAATGACCATAACTTTCACACTGGTTGCTATCATTCGTTTTATATGATGGAAAAACTGTTGTATTTATATTGTATTTTATGCTTCTGGCGTTCACTTCTTAGGCCCTAACTATTCGATCTGGTGGAACAACGGCCTAGGGTGAAGCCTAGGTTGCCCGGAACGTAGAAATGACCATAACTTTTACACTGGTAGCAATTATTCGTTTTATACGATGGAAAAGCTGTTGTATTTATATCGTATTTTATGCTTCTGGCGTTGACTTCTTAGGCCCTATCTATTCCATCTGGTGGAACAACATCCTAGGGTGAAGTCTAGGTTGCCCGGAAGGTAGAAATGACCATAACTTTCACACTGGTAGCAATTATTCGTTTTATACGATGGAAAAACTGTTCTATTTATTTTATATTTTATGCTTCGGGCGTTGACTTCTAAGGCCCTAACTGTTCGATCTGGTTGAGCATCGCCGTAGAGTGAAGCCTAGGTTGCCCGGAACGTATAAATGACCATAACTTTCACACTGGTTGCTATTATTCGTTTTATACGATGGAAAAACTGTTATATTTATATTGTATTTAAGATTCTGGCGTTGACTTCTTAGGCCGTTGCTATTCCATCTGGTGGAACAACGCCCTAGTGTGAAGTCTAGGTTGCCCGGAAGGTAGAAATGACCATAGCGTTCACACTGGTAGCAATTATTCGTTTTATACGATGGAAAAACTGTTCTATTTGTTTTATATTTTATGCTTCGGGCGTTGACTTCTAAGGCCCTAACTATTCGATCTGGTGGAGCAACGCCCTATAGTGAAGCCTAGGTTGCCCGGTACGTAGAAATGACCATAAGTTTCATACTGGTTGCAATTATTCGTTTTATACGATGGAAAAACTGTTGTATTTATATTGTATTTTATGCTTCTGGCGTTCACTTCTTAGGCCCTAACTATTCGATCTGGTGGAACAACGGCCTAGGGTGAAGACTAGGTTGCCCGGAACGTAGAAATGACCATAACTTTTACAGTGGTAGCAATTATTTATTTTATACGATGGAAAAGCTGTTGTATTTATATCGTATTTTATGCTTCTGGCGTTGACTTCTTAGGCCCTAACTATTCCATCTGGTGGAACAACGCCCTAGGGTAAAGCCCAGGTTCCGCGAAACGTAGAAATGACCATAAGTTTCACACTGGTAGCAATTATTCGATTTATACGTTGGAAGAACTGTTATATTTATATTGCATTTTATGCTTCGGGCATTGACTTCTAAGGCCCTAACTATTCAATCTGTTGGAGCAACGCCCTAGGGTGAAGCCCAGGTTGCCCGGAAAGTAGACATGACCATAACTTTCATACTGGTTGCAATTATTCGTTTTATATGATGGAAAAGCTGTTGCATCATGAATGTATTTTATTCATCTGGGGTTGACTTCTAAGGCCCTAACTATTCGATCAGGTGGAGCAACGGCCTAGAGGGAAGCCTAGGTTGCCCGGAACGTAGAAATGACCATAACTTTCACACTGGTTGCAATTATTTATTTTATATGATTGAAAAGCTGTTGTATTTATATCGTGTTTTATACTTCTGGCGTTGGCTTCTTAGGCCCTAACTATTCCATCTGGTGGAACAACGCCCTAGGGTAAAGCCCAGGTTGCGCGGAACGTAGAAATGGCCATAACTTTCACACTGGTAGCAATTATTCGTTTTATACGATGGAGGAACTGTTATATTTATATTGCATTTTATGCTTCGGGCATAGACTTCTAAGGCCCTAACTATTCAATCTGTTGGAGCAACGCCCTGGGGTGAAGCCTGGGTTGCCCGGAAAGTAGACATGACCATAACATTCATACTGGTTGCAATTATTCGTTTTATATGATGGAAAAGCTGTTGCACCAATAATGTATTTTATTCATCTGGGGTTGACTTCTAAGGCGCTAACTATTCGATCAGGTGGAGCACCGCCCTAGAGTGAAGCCTAGGTTGCCCGGAACATAGAAATGACCATAACTTTTACACTGGTAGCAATTATTCGTTTTATACAATGGAAAAACTGTTCTATTTATTTTGTATTTAATGCTTCGGGCGTTGTCTTCTAAGGCCCTAACTGTTTGATCTGGTGGAGCAACGCCCTAGAGTGAAGCCTAGGTTGCCCGGAACGTGGAAATGATCATAACTTTCACACTGGTTGCTATTATTCGTTTTATACGATGGAGAAACTGTTATATTTATATTGTATTTTATGCTTCTGGCGTTGACTTCTTAGGCCCTAACTATTGGATCTTGTGGGACAACGCCCTGGAGTGAAGCCTAGGTTACCTGGAACGTAGAAATGACCATCACTTTCACACGGGTTGCAATCATTCCTGTTATAGGATGGAAATACTGTTGTATTTTTATTGTATTTTATACTTCAGGCGTTGACTTCTGAGGCCGTATCTATTCGATGCGGTGGAAGAACGACATACAGTGAAGCCTACGTTGCCCGGAACGTAGAAATGACCATATGTTTCATACTGGTTGCAATTATTCGTTTTATACGATGGAAAAACTGTTGTATTTATATTGTATTTTACGCTTCTGGCGTTCACTTCTTAGGCCCTAACTATTCGATCTGGTGGTACAACGCCCTGGAGTGAAGCCTAGGTTGCCCGGAACGTAGATATGACCATAACTTTTACACTTGTAGCAATTATTCGTTTTATACAATGGAAAAACTGTTCTATTTATTTTGCATTTAATGCTTCGGGCGTTGACTTCTAAGGCCCTAACTGTTTGATCTGGTGGAGCAACGCCCTAGGGTGAAGCCTAGGTTGCCTGGAACGTAGAAATGACCATCCCTTTCACACGGGTTGCAATTATTCCTGTTATAGGATGGAAAGACTGTTGTATTTTTATTGTATTTTATACTTCAGGCGTTGACTTCTGAGGCCGCAGCTATCCGATGTGGTGGAAGAACGCCATACAGTGAAGCCTAGGTTGCCCGGAACGTAGAAATGACCATAACTTTCACACTGCTTGCAATTATTTGTTTTATACGATGGAAAAGCTGTTGTATTTATATCGTATTTTATGCTTCTGGCGTTGACTTCTTAGGCCCTAACTATTCCATCTGGTGGAACAACGCCCTAGAGTAAAGCCCAGGTTGCGCGAAACGTAGAAATGACCATAACTTTCACACTGGTAGCAATTATTCGTTTGATACAATGGAAAAACTGTTCTATTTATTTTGTATTTAATGCTTCGGGCGTTGACTTCTAAGGCCCTAACTATTCGATCAGGTGGAGCAACGCCCTAGAGTGAAGCCTAGGTTGCTCGAAATGTAGAAATGACCATAACTTTCACACTGGTTGCTATCATTCGTTTTATATGATGGAAAAACTGTTGTATTTATATTGTATTTTATGCTTCGGGCGTTGCCTTCTAAGGCCCTAACTATTCGATCTAGTGGAGCAACGCCCTAGAGTGCAGCCTAGGTTGCCCGGAACGTAGAAATGACCATAACTTTCACACTGGTTGCTATCATTCGTTTTATACGATGGAAAAACTGTTCTATCTATTTTATATTTTATGCTTCGGGCGTTGACTTCTAAGGCCCTAACTATTCGATCTGGTGGAGCAACGCCCTAGAGTGAAGCCTAGGTTGCACAGTACGTAGAAATGACCATCACTATCAAACTGGATGCAATTATTTGTTTTATACGATGGAAAAGCTGTTGTATTTATATGGTATTTTATGCTTCTGGCGTTGACTTCTAAGGCCCTAACTATTCCATCTGGTGGAACAACGCCCTTGGGTGAAGCCTAGGTTGCCCGGAAAGTAGAAATGACCATAACTTTCACACTGGTAGCAATTATCCGTTTTATACGATGGAAAAACTGTTCTATTTACTTTGAATTTTATGCTTCGGGCGTTGACTTCTAAGGCCCTAACTATTCGATCTGGTAGTGCAACGCCCTAGAGTGAAGCCTAGGTTGCCCGGTAGGTAGAAATGACCATAAGTTTCATACTGGTTGCAATTATTCGTTTTATACGATGGAAAAACTGTTGTATTTATATTGTATTTTATGCTTCTGGCGTTCACTTCTTAGGCCCTAACTATTCGATCTGGTGGAACAACGGCCTAGGGTGAAGTCTAGGTTGCCCGGAACGTAGATATGACCATAACTTTTACACTTGTAGCAATTATTCGTCTTATACAATGGAAAAACTGTTCTATTTATTTTGTATTTTATGCTTCTGGCGTTCACTTCTTAGGCCCTAACTATTCGATCTGGTAGAACAACGGCCTAGGGTGAAGCCTAGGTTTCCCGGAACGTAGAAAAGACAATAACTTTTACACTGGTAGCAATTATTCGTTTTATACAATGGAAAAGCTGTTGTATTTATATCGTTTTTTATGCTTCTGGCGTTGACTTCTTAGTCCCTAACTATTCCATCTGGTGGAACAACGCCCTAGGGTAAAGCTCAGATTGCGCGGAACGTAGAAATGACCATAACTTTCACACTGGTAGCAATTTTTCGTTTTATACGATGGAAAAACTGTTTTATTTATTTTGTATTTTAAGCTTCGGGCGTTGACTTCTAAGTCCCTAACTATTCGATCTGGTGGAGCAACGCCCTAGGGTGAAGCCTAGGTTGCCCGGAACGTAGAAATGACCATCACTTTCACACTGGTTGCAATTATTCGTTTTATACGATGGAAAAACTGTTGCATCTTTATCGTATTTTATGCTTCTGGCGTTGGCTTCTTAGGCCCTAACTATTCCATCTGGTGGAACAACGCCCTAGAGTAAAGCCCAGGTTGCGCGGAACGTAGAAATGACCATAACTTTCACACTGGTAGCAATTATTCGTTTTATGCAATGGAAAAACTGTTCTATTTATTTTGTATTTAATGCTTGGGGCGTTGACTTCTAAGGCCCTAACTGTTTGAACTGGTGGAGCAACGCCCTAGAGTGAAGCGTAGGTTGCCTGGAACGTAGAAATGACAATCACTTTCACACGGGTTGCAATTATTCCTGTTATAGGATGGAAAGACAGTTGTATTTTTATTGTATTTTATACTTCAGGCGTTGACTTCTGAGGCCGTAGCTATCCGATGTGGTGGAAGAACGCCATACAGTGAAGCCTAGGTTGCCCGGAACGTAGAAATGACCATAACTTTCACACTGGTTGCTATCATTCGTTTTATATCATGGAAAAACTGTTGTATATATATTGCATTTTATGCTTCTGGCGTTCACTTCTTAGGCCCTAACTATTCGATCTGGTGGAACAACGGCCTAGGGTGAAGCCTAGGTTGCCCGGAACGTAGAAATGACCATAACTTTTACACTGGTAGCAATTATTCGTTTTATACGATGGAAAAGCTGTTGTATTTATATCGTATTTTATGCTTCTGGCGTTGACTTCTTAGGCCCTAACTATTCCATCTGGTGGAACAACGCCCTAGGGTGAAGTCTAGGTTGCCCGGAAGGTAGAAATGACCATAACTTTCAAACTGGTAGCAATTATTCGTTTTATACGATGGAAAAACTGTTCTATTTATTTTATATTTTATGCTTCGGGCGTTGACTTCTAAGGCCCTAACTATTCGATCTGGTGGAGCAACGCCCTAGAGTGAAGACTAGGTTGTCCGGTACGTAGAAATGACCATCACTTTCAAACTGGTTGCAATTATTTGTTTTATACGATGGAAAAGCTGTTGTATTTATATCGTATTTTATGCTTCTGGCGTTGACTTCTTAGGCCCTAACTATTCGATCTGGTGGAACAACGCCCTAGGGTGAAGCCTAGGTTGCCCGGAAAGTAGAAATGACCATAACTTTTACACTGATAGCAATTATTCGTTTTATACAATGGAAAAACTGTTCTATTTATTTTGTATTTAATGCTTCGGGCGTTGACTTCTAAGGCCCTAACTATTCAATCCGTTGGAGCAACGCCCTAGGGTGAAGCCTAGGTTGCTCGGAAAGTAGAAATAATCATATGTTTCATACTGGTTGCAGTTATTTGTTTTATACGATGGAAAAACTGTTGTATTTATATTGTATTTTCTGCTTCTGGCGTTGACTTCTAAGGCACTAACTATTCGATCTGGTAGAGCAACGCCCTAGAGTGAAGCCTAGGTTGACCGGAACGTAGAATTGGACATCGCTTTCAAACTGGTAGCAATTATTCCTGTTATATGATGGATACACTGTTGTATTTTTATTGCATTTTATGCTTCGGGCGTAGACTTCTAAGTCCCTAACTATTCAATCTGTTGGAGCAACGCCCTAGGGTGAAGCCCAGCTTGCTCGGAAAGTAGAAATGACCATAAGTTTCATACTGGTTGCAATTATTCGTTTTATACGATGGAAAAGCTGTTGCATTTATATCGTATTTTATGCATCTGGCGTTGACTTCTAAGGCACTAACAATTCGATCTGGTGGAGCAACGCAATAGTGTGATGCCTAGGTTGCCGGAACGTAGAATTGGCCATCAATTTCAAACTGCTTGCAATTATACCTGTTATATGATGGAAACACTGCTGTATTTTTTTGCATTTTATGGTTCGGGCGTTGACTTCTAAGGCCGTAACTATTCAATCCGTTGGAGCAACGCCCAAGGGTGAAGCCTAGGTTGCTCGGAAAGTAGAAATGACCATAAGTTTCATTCTGGTTGCAATTATTCGTTTTATACGGTGGAAAAACTGTTGTATTTATATTGTATTTTATGCTTCTGGCGTTGATTTCTAAGGCACTAACGATTCGATCTGTTGGAGCGACGCCCCAGAGTGAAGCCTAGGTTGCCCGGAACGTAGAATTGGCCATCACTTTCAAACTGGTTGCAATTATTCCTGTTATATGAGGGAAACACTGTTGTATTTTTTTTGCATTTTATGGTTCGGGCGTTGACTTCTAAGGCCCTAACTATTCAGTCTGTTGGAGCAACGCCCCGGGGTGAAGCCTAGCTTGCTCGGGAAGTAGAAATGACAATAAGTTTCATACTGGTTGCAATTGTTCGTTTTATACGATGGAAAAGCTGTTGTATTTATATCGTATTTTATGCTTCTGGCGTTGACTTCTTAGGCCGTAACTATTCCGTCTGGTGGAGCAACGCCCTGGTCTGAAACCTAGGTTGCCCGGAACGTAGAATTGGCCATCACTTTCAAACTGGTTGCAATTATTCCTGTTATATGATGGAAACACTGTTGTATTTTTTTTGCATTTTATGGTTCGGGCGTTGACTTCTAAGGCCCTAACTATTCAATCTGTTGGAGCAACGCCCTCGGGAGAAGCCTAGGTTGCTCGGAAAGTAGAAATGACCATAAGTTTCATACTGGTTGCAATTATTCGTTTTATACGATGGAAAAACTGTTGTATTTATAGTGTATTTTATGCATCTGGCGTTGACTTCTAAGGCCCTAGCTATTCGATCTAGTGGAGCAACGCCCTAGAGTGAAGCCTAGGTTGCCCGGAAAGGAGAAATGACCATCACTTTCAAACTGGTTGCAATTAATCCTGTTATACGATGGAAGAACTGTTGTATCTTTATTACATTTTATGCTTCTGGCGTTCACTTCTTAGGCCCTAGCTATTCGATCTGGTGGAACAACGGCCTAGGGTGAAGCCTAGCTTGCCCTGAACGTAGAAATGACCATTACTTTCACACTGTTTGCAATTATTCCTTTTATACGATGGAAAAGCTGTTGTATTTATATCGTATTTTATGCTTCTGGCGTTTACTTCTAAGGACCTAACTATTCGATCTGGTGGAGCAACGCCCTAGAGTGAATCCTAGGTTGCTCGGAAAGTAGAAATGACCATAAGTTTCATACTGGTTGCAATTATTCGTTTTGTACGATGGAAAAACTGTTGTATTTTTATTGCGTTTTATGCTTCTGGCGTTGACTTCTAAGGCCCTAGCTGTTCGATCTAGTGGAGCAACGCCCTCGAGTGAAGCCTAGGTTGCCCGGAAAGGAGAAATGACCATCACGTTCAAACTGGTTGCAATTAATCCTTTTATACGATGGAAACGCTGTTGTATTTATATTGTATTTTATGCTTCTGGCGTTGACTTCTAAGGCCGTAGCTATTAGATGTGGTGGAGCAACGCCCTAGAGTGACGCCTAGGGTGCTCGGAACGTAGAAATGACCATTACTTTCACACTGGTTGCAATTACTCGTTTTATACTATGGAAAAGCTGTTGTGTTTATATCGTATTTTATGCTTCCGGCGTTGACTTCTTAGGCCGTAACTATTCAATCTGTTGGACCAACGCCCTAGGGTGAAGCCTAGGTTGCTCGGAAAGTATAAATGTCCATAAGTTTCATACTGGTTGGAATTATTCGTTTTATACGATGGAAAAACTGTTGTATTTATATTGTATTTTATGCTTCTGGCGTTCACTTCTTAGGCCCTAACTATTCGATCTGGTGGTACAACGCACTAGGGTGACGCCTAGGTTGCCCGGAACGTAGAAATGACCATAACTTTTACACTGGCAGCAATTATTCGTTTTATACAATGGAAAAACCGTTCTATTTATTTTGTATTTTATGCTTCGGGCGTTGACTTCTAGGGCCCTAACTATTCGATCTGCTGGAGCAACGCCCTAGAGTGCAGCCTAGATTGCCCGGAACGTAGAAATGACCATTACTTTCACACTGTTTGCAATTATTCCTTTTATACGATGGAAAAGCTGTTGTATTTATATCGTATTTTATTCTTCTGGCGTTGACTTCTAAGGACCTAACTATTCGGTCTGGTGGAGCAACGCCCTAGAGTGAAGCCTAGGTTGCTCGGAATGTAGAAATGACCATAGCTTTCACACTGGTTGCAATTATTCGTTTTATACGATGGAAAAACTGTTGCATCTTTATCGTACTTTAAGCTTCGGGCATTGACTTCTAAGGCCCTGAATATTCAATCTGTTGGAGCAACGCCCTAGGGTGAAGCCTAGGTTGCCCGGAAAGTAGAAATGACCATAACTTTCACACTGGTAGCAATTATTCGTTTTATACGATGGAAAAACTGTTCTATTTATTTTATATTTTATGCTTCGGGCGATGACTTCTAAGGCCCTAACTATTCGATCTGGTGGAGCAACGCCCTAGAGTGAAGCCTCGTTTGCCCGGAACGTAGAAATGACCATCACTTTCACACTGGTTGCAATTATTCGTATTATACGATGGAAAAACTGTAGTATCTTTATTGTATTTTATGCTTCGGGCGTTGACTTCTAAGGCCCTAACTATTCGATCTGGTGGAGCAACGCCGTAGAGTGAAGCCTAGGTTGCCCGGAACGTAGAAATGACCATAACTTTCACACTGTTTGCAATTTTTGGTTTTATACGATGGAAAAACTGCATTATTTATTTTGTATTTTATGCTTCGGGCGTTGACTTCTAAGGACCTAACTATTCGGTCTGGTGGAGCAACGCCCTAGAGTGAAGCCTAGGTTGCTCGGAATGTAGAAATGACCATAGCTTTCACACTGGTTGCAATTAGTCGTTTTATACGATGGAAAAACTGTTGCATCTTTATCGTATTTTATGCTTCGCGCATTGACTTCTAAGGCCCTGAATATTCAATCTGTTGGAGCAACGCCCTAGGGTGAAGCCTAGGTTGCCCGGAACGTAGAGATGACCATAACTTTCATACTGGTTGCAATTATTCGTTTTATACGATGGAAAATCTGTTGTATTTATATCGTATTTTATGCTTCTGGCGTTGACTTCTTAGGCCCAAACTATTCCCTCTGGTGGAACAACGCCCTAGGGTGAAGTCTAGGTTGCCCGGAAAGTAGAAATGACCATAACTTTCACACTGGTAGCAATTATTCGTTTTATACGATGGAAAAACTGTTCTATTTATTTTATATTTTATGCTTCGGGCGATGACTTCTAAGGCCCTAACTATTCGATCTGGTGGAGCAACGCCCTAGAGTGAAGCCTAGGTTGCCCGGTACGTAGAAAGGACCATAAGTTTCATACTGGTTGCAATTATTCGTTTTATACGATGGAAAAACTGTTGTATTTATATTGTATTTTATGCTTCTGGCGTTCACTTCTTAGGCCCTAACTATTCGATCTGGTGGTACAACGCACTAGGGTGACGCCTAGGTTGCCCGGAACGTAGAAATGACCATAACTTTCACACTGGTTGCTATTATTCGTTTTATACGTTGGAAAAACTTTTATATTTATATTGTATTTTATGCTTCTGGCGTTGACTTCTTATGCCCTAACTATTCCATCTGGTGGACCAACGCCCTAGGGTGAAGCCTAGGTTGCCCGGAACGTAGAAATGACCATCACTTTCAAACTGGTTGCAATTAATCCTTTTATACGATGGAAAAACTGTTGCATTTTTATTGCATTTTATGCGTCGGGCGTTGAATTCTTATGCCCTAACTACTCCATCTGGTGGAACAACGCCCTAGGGTGAAGCCTAGGTTGCCCGGAACGTAGAAATGACCATCACTCTCAAACTGGTTGGAATTAATCCTTTTATACGATGGAAAAACTGTTCCATTTTTATTGCATTTTATGCGTCGGGCGTTGACTTCTAAGTCCCTAACTATTTAATCTGTTGGAGCGACGCCCTAGTGTGAAGCCTAGGTTGCCCGGAAAGTAGAAATGACCATAACTTTCATACTGGTTGCAATTATTAGTTTTATACGATTGAAAAACTGTTGTATTTATATTGTATTTTATGCTTCTGGCGTTGACTTCTTATGCCCTAACTATTCCATCTGGTGGAACAACGCCCTATGGTAAAGCCTAGGTTGCCCGGAACGTAGAAATGACCATAACTTTCACACCGGTAGCAATTATTCGTTTTATACGATGGAAAAACTGTTATATTTATTTTGTATTTTATGCTTCGGGCGTTGACTTCTAAGGCCCTAAATATTCAATCTGTTGAAGCAACGCCCTTGGGTGAAGCCTAGGTTGCCCGGAAAGTAGAAATGACCATAACTTTCATACTGGTTGCAATTATTCGTTTTATGCGATGGAAAAACTGTTGTATTTATATTGTATTTTATGCCTCTGGCGTTGACTTCTAAGGCCCTAGTTATTCGACCTGGTGGAGCAACGCCCTAGAGTGAAGCCTAGGTTGCCCGGAACGTAGAAATGGCCATCACTTTCAAACTGGTTGCAATTAATCCTTTTATACGATGGAAAAACTCTTGTATTTTTATTGCATTTTAGGCTTCCGGCGTTGACTTCTAAGGCCCTAACTATTCAATCTGTTGGAGCAACGCCCTAGGGTGAAGCCTAGGTTGCCCGGAAAGTAGAAATGACGTTATCTTTCATACTGGTTGCAATTATTCGTTTTATACGATGGAAAAACTGTTGCATATATATTGTATTTTATGCTTCTGGCATTGACTTCTAAGGCACTAACTAATCGATCTGGTGGAGCAACGCCCTAGTGTGATGCCTAAGTTGCCCGGAACGTAGCAATTACCATCACTTTCAAACTGGTTGCAAATATTCCTGTTATATGATGGAAAAACTGTTGTATTTTTATTGCATTTTATGCTTCGGGCATTGACTTCTAAAGCCCTAACTATTCAATCTGTAGGAGCAACGCCCTAGGGTGTAGCCTAGGTTGCCCGTAAAGTAGAAATGACCATAGCTTTCATACTGGTTGCAATTATTCGTTTTATATGATGGAAAAACTGTTCTATTTATATTGTATTTTATGCTTCTGTCGCTGACGTCTAAGGCCGTAGCTATTAGATGTGGTGGAGCAACGCACTAGAGTGACGCCTAGGTTGCCCGGAACGTAGAAATGACCATCACTTTCAAACTGGTTGCAAATAATCCTTTTATACGATGGAAAAACTGTTGCATTTTTATTGCATTTTATGCGTCGGGCGTTGACTTCTAAGGCCCTAACTATTCAATCTGTTGGAGCGACGCCCTAGTGTGAAGCCTAGGTTGCCCGGAACTTAGAAATGACCATAACTTTCACACTGATTGCTATTATTCGTTTTATATAATGGAAAAACTGTTATATTTATATTGTATTTTATGCTTCTGGCGCTGACTTCGTAGGCCCTAACTTTTCGATCTGGTGGAACAACGCCCTGTGGAGAACCCTAGGTTGCCCGGAACGTAGAAATGGAAATAGCTTTCACACCGGTAGCAATTATTCGTTTTATACGATGGAAATGCTGTTGTATTTATACCGTATTTTATGCTTCTGGCGGTGCCTTCTTAAGCCCTAAGTGTTCGATCTGGTGGAACAACGCCCTAGAGTGAAGCCTACGTTGCCCGGAACGTAGAAATGACCATCACTTCCATACTGGTAGCAATTATTCGTTTTATACGATGGAAAAACTGTTGTGTTTATATTGTATTTTATGCGTCTGGCGTTGACTTCTAAGGCACTAACTATTCGATCTGGTGGAGCAACGCCCTAGAGTAAAGCCTAGGTTGCCCGGAACGTAGAAGTGACCATCACTTTCAAACTGTTTGCAATTAATCCTATTATACTATGGAAAAACTAATGTATTTTTATTGCATTTTATGCTTCCGGCATTGACTTCTAAGGCCCTAACTATTCAATCTGTTGGAGCAACGCCCTAGGGTGAAGCCTAGGTTGTCCGGAACGTAGAAATGACGTTAACTTCCGTACTGGTTGCAATTACTCGTTTTATACGATTGAAAAACTGTTGTATTTATATTGTATTTTATGCTTCTGGCATTGACTTCTTATGCCCTAACTATTCCATCTGGTGGAACAACGCCCTATGGTAAAGCCTAGGTTGCCCGGAACGTAGAAATGACCATAACTTTCACACCGGTAGCAATTATTCGTTTTATACGATGGAAAAACTGTTCTATTTATTTTGTATTTTATGCTTCGGGCGTTGACTTCTTAGGCCCTAAATATTCAATCTGTTGCAGAACGCCCTATGGTGATGCCTAGGTTGCCCGGAAAGTAGAAATGACGTTATCTTTCATACTGGTTGCAATTATTCGTTTTATACGATGGAAAAACTGTTGTATTTATATTGTATTTTATGCTTCTGGCATTGACTTCTAAGGCACTAACTATTCGATCTGGTGGAGCAACGCCCTAGAGAGAAGCCTAAGTTGCCCGGAACGTAGCAATTACCATAACTTTCACACTGATTGCTATTATTCGTTTTATACGATGGAAAAACTGTTATATTTATATTGTATTTTATGCTTCTGGCGGTGCCTTCTTAGGCCCTAAGTGTTCGATCTGTTGGAACAACGCCCTAGAGTGAAGCATACGTTGCCCGGAACGTAGAAATGACCATCACTTTCACACTGGTTGCAATTATTCCTGATATACGATGGAAAAACTCTTGTATATTTATTGTATTTTATGCTTCTGGCGTTGACTTCTAAGGCCGTAGCTATTCGATGTGGTGGATCAACGCCCTAGAGTGAAGCCTAGGTTGTCCGGAACGTAGAAATGCCCATTACTTTCACACTGGTTGAAATTATTAGTTTTATACGATGGAAAAACTGTATCATTTATTTTGTATTTTATACTTCGGGTGTTGACTTCTAAGGCCCTAACTATTCCATCTGGTGGAACAACGACCTAGGGTGAAGCCTAGGTTGCCCGGAACGTAGAAATGACGTTAACTTTCGTACCGGTTGCAATTATACGATTTATAAAATGGAAAAACTGTACTATTTATTTTGTATTTTATGCTTCGGGCGTTGACTTCTAAGGACCTAGCTATTCGATCTGGTGGAGCAACGCCCTAGAGTGAAGCCTAGGTTACCCGCAACGTAGAAGTGACCATCACTTTCAAACTGGTTGCAAATATTCCTGTTATATGATGGAAAAACTGTTGTATTTTTATTGCATTTAATGCTTCGGGCATTGACTTCTAAGGCCCTACCTATTCAATCTGTAGGAGCAACGCCCTAGGGTGTAGCCTAGGTTGCCCGTAAAGTAGAAATGACCATAGCTTTCATGCTGGTTGCAATTATTCGTTTTATATGATGGAAAAACTGTTGCATCATTATTGAATTTTATGCTACTGGCGTTGACTTCTAAGGACCTCACTATTCTATCTGGTGGATCAACGACCTAGAGTGAAGCCTAGGTTGCTCGGAATGTAGAAATGACCATAACATTCGCACTGGTTGAAATTATTCGTTTTACACGATGGAAAAAAAGTTATATTTGTATTGTATTTTATGCTTCTGCCGTTGATTTCTTAGGCCCTAACTATTCAGTCTGGAGGAACAACGCCCTAGAGTGAGGCCTAGGTTGCCCGGAACGTAGAAATGACCATCACTTCCATACTGGTAGCAATTATTCGTTTTATACGATGGAAAAACTGTTGCATCTTTATTGTATTTTATGCTTCTGGCGTTGACTTCTAAGGCCCCAACTATTTGATCTGGTGGAGCAACACCCTAGAGTGAAGCCTAGGTTGCCCGAAACGTAGAAATGACCATCACTATCAAACTGGTTGCAATTAATCCTTTTATACGATGGAAAAACTCTTGTATTTTTATTGCATTTTATGCTTCCGGCGTTGACTTCTAAGGCCCTAACTTTCAATCTGTAGGAGCAACGCCCTAGGGTGTAGCCTAGGTTGCCCGTAAAGTAGAAATGACCATAGCTTTCATACTGGTTGCAATTATTCGTTTTATATGATGGAAAAACTGTTGTATTTATATTGTATTTTATGCTTCTGTCGTTGACGTCTAAGGCCGTAGCTATTAGATGTGGTGGAGCAACGCACTAGAGTGACGCCTAGGTTGCCCGGAACGTAGAAATGACCATTACTTTCGCAATGTTTGCAATTATA
Organism: Calliopsis andreniformis; assembly: GCF_051401765.1. Taxonomy (NCBI): domain Eukaryota; kingdom Metazoa; phylum Arthropoda; class Insecta; order Hymenoptera; family Andrenidae; genus Calliopsis; species Calliopsis andreniformis. The sequence continues at coordinate 3,564,305 of NW_027480436.1, read as the reverse complement.
CATTTTATACGATGGAAAAACTGTAGTACTTATATCGTCTTTATGCTTCTGGCGTTGACTTCTTACGCCCTAACTATTCCATCTGGTGGAACAACGCCCTAGGGTGAAGCCTAGATTGCCCGGAACGTAGAAATGGAAATAACTTTCACACCGGTAGCAATTATTCGTTTTATACGATGGAAAAACAGTTCTATTTATTTTGTATTTTATGCTTCGGCCGTTGACTGCTAAGGCACTAACTATTCGATCTGTTGGAGCAACGCCCTAGGGTGAAGCCTAGGTTGCCCGGAACGTAGAAATGACCATAACTTTCACACTGGTTGCTATTATTCGTTTTATACGTTGGAAAAACTTTTATATTTATATTGTATTTTATGCTTCTGGCGTTGACTTCTTATGCCCTAACTATTCCATCTGGTGGACCAACGCCCTAGGGTGAAGCCTAGGTTGCCCGGAACGTAGAAATGACCATCACTTTCAAACTGGTTGCAATTAATCCTTTTATACGATGGAAAAACTGTTGCATTTTTATTGCATTTTATGCGTCGGGCGTTGAATTCTTATGCCCTAACTACTCCATCTGGTGGAACAACGCCCTAGGGTGAAGCCTAGGTTGCCCGGAACGTAGAAATGACCATCACTTTCAAACTGGTTGCAATTAATCCTATTATACGATGGAAAAACTAATGTATTTTTATTGCATTTTAGGCTTCCGGCATTGACTTCTAAGGCCCTAACTATTCAATCTGTTGGAGCAACGCCCTAGGGTGAAGCCTAGGTTGTCCGGAACGTAGAAATGACGTTAACTTCCGTACTGGTTGCAATTACTCGTTTTATACGATTGAAAAACTGTTGTATTTATATTGTATTTTATGCTTCTGGCATTGACTTCTTATGCCCTAACTATTCCATCTGGTGGAACAACGCCCTATGGTAAAGCCTAGGTTGCGCGGAACGTAGAAATGACCATAACTTTCACACCGGTAGCAATTATTCGTTTTATACGATGGAAAAACTGTTCTATTTATTCTGTATTTTATGCTTCGGGCGTTGACTTCTTAGGCCCTAAATATTCAATCTGTTGCAGCAACGCCCTAGGGTGATGCCTAGGTTGCCCGGAAAGTAGAAATGACGTTATCTTTCATACTGGTAGCAATTATTCGTTTTATACGATGGAAAAACTGTTGTGTTTATATTGTATTTTATGCGTCTGGCGTTGACTTCTAAGGCACTAACTATTCGATCTGGTGGAGCAACGCCCTAGAGTGAAGCCTAGGTTACCCGCAACGTAGGAGTGACCATCACTTTCAAACTGGTTGCAAATATTCCTGTTATATGATGGAAAAACTGTTATATTTATTTTGTATTTTATGCTTCGGGCGTTGACTTCTAAGGCCCTAAATATTCAATCTGTTGAAGCAACGCCCTTGGGTGAAGCCTAGGTTGCCCGGAAAGTAGAAATGACCATAACTTTCATACTGGTTGCAATTATTCGTTTTATGCGATGGAAAAACTCTTGTATTTATATTGTATTTTATGCCTCTGGCGTTGACTTCTAAGGCCCTCGTTATTCGACCTGGTGGAGCAACGCCCTAGAGTGAAGCCTAGGTTGCCCGGAACGTAGAAATGGCCATCACTTTCAAACTGGTTGCAATCAATCCTTTTATACGATGGAAAAACTCTTGTATTTTTATTGCATTTTAGGCTTCCGGCGTTGACTTCTAAGGCCCTAACTATTCAATCTGTTGGAGCAACGCACTAGAGTGACGCCTAGGTTGCCCGGAACGTAGAAATGACCATTACTTTCGCAATGTTTGCAATTATACATTTTATACGATGGAAAAACTGTTGCACTTATATCGTCTTTTATGCTTCTGGCGTTGACTTCTTATGCCCTAACTATTCCATCTGGTGGAAGAACGCCCTAGGGTGAAGCCTCTGTTGCCCGGAACGTAGAAATGACCATCACTTTCAAACTGGTTGCAATTAATCCTTTTATACGATGGAAAAACTGTTGCATTTTTATTGCATTTTATGCGTCGGGCGTTGACTTCTTATGCCCTAACTACTCCATCTGGTGGTACAACGCCCTAGGGTGAAGCCTAGGTTGCCCGGAACGTAGAAATGACCATCACTTTCAAACTGGTTGCAATTAATCCTTTTATACGAAGGAAAAACTGTTGCATTTTTATTGCATTTTATGCGTCGGGCGTTGACTTCTAAGGCCCTAACTATTCAATCTGCTGGAGCGACGCCATAGTGTGAAGCCTAGGTTGCCCGGAAAGTAGAAATGACCATAACTTTCATACTGGTTGCAATTATTCGTTTTATACGATGGAAAAACTGTTGTATTTATATTGTATTTTATGCTTCTGGCGTTCACTTCTTAGGTCCTAACTATTCGATCTGTAGGATCAACGCCCTAGAGTGAAGCCTAGGTGGCTCGGAAAGTAGAAATGACCATAAGTTTCATACTGGTTGCAATTATTCGTTTTATACGATGGAAAAACTGTTGTATTTATAATGTATTTCAAGCTTCTGGCGTCGACTTCTAAGGCACTAACTATTCGATCTGGTGGAGCAACGCAATAGAGTGAAGCCTAGGTTGCCCGGAACGTAGAATTGGCCATCACTTTCAAACTGTTTGCAATTAATCCTATTATACGATGGAAAAACTAATGTATTTTTATTGCATTTTATGCTTCCGGCATTGACTTCTAAGGCCCTAACTATTCAATCTGTTGGAGCAACGCCCTAGGGTGAAGCCTAGGTTGTCCGGAACGTAGAAATGACGTTAACTTCCGTACTGGTTGCAATTACTCGTTTTATACGATTGAAAGACTGTTGTATTTATATTGTACTTTATGCTTCTGGCATTGACTTCTTATGCCCTAACTATTCCATCTGGTGGAACAACGCCCTATGGTAAAGCCTAGGTTGCGGGGAACGTAGAAATGACCATAACTTTCACACCGGTAGCAATTATTCGTTTTATACGATGAAAAAACTGTTCTATTTATTCTGTATTTTATGCTTCGGGCGTTGACTTCTTAGGCCCTAAATATTCAATCTGTTGCAGCAACGCCCTAGGGTGATGCCTAGGTTGCCCGGAAAGTAGAAATGTCGTTATCTTTCATACTGGTTGCAATTATTCGTTTTATACGATGGAAAAACTGTTGTATTTATATTGTATTTTATGCTTCTGGCATTGACTTCTAAGGCACTAACTATTCGATCTGGTGGAGCAACGCCCTAGAGAGAAGCCTAAGTTGCCCGTAACGTAGAAATGACGTTAACTTTCGTGCCGGTTGCAATTATACGATTTATAAAATGGAAAAACTGTACTATTTATTTTGTATTTTATGCTTCGGGCGTTGACTTCTAAGGCCCTAGCTATTCGATCTGGTGGAGCAACGCCCTAGAGTGAAGCCTAGGTTACCCGCAACGTAGGAGTGACCATCACTTTCAAACTGGTTGCAAATATTCCTGTTATATGATGGAAAAACTGTTATATATATTTTGTATTTTATGCTTCGGGCGTTGACTTCTAAGGCCCTAAATATTCAATCTGTTGAAGCAACGCCCTTGGGTGAAGCCTAGGTTGCCCGGAAAGTAGAAATGACCATAACTTTCATACTGGTTGCAATTATTCGTTTTATGCGATGGAAAAACTGTTGTATTTATATTGTATTTTATGCCTCTGGCGTTGACTTCTAAGGCCCTAGTTATTCGACCTGGTGGAGCAACGCCCTAGAGTGAAGCCTAGGTTGCCCGGAACGTAGAAATGGCCATAACTTTCATACTGGTTGCAATTATTCGTTTTATACGATGGAAAAACTGTTGTCTTTATATTGTATTTTATGCTTCTGGCGTTCACTTCTTAGGCCCTAACTATTCGATCTGTAGGATCAACGCCCTAGAGTGAAGCCTAGGTGGCTCGGAAAGTAGAAATGACCATAAGTTTCATACTGGTTGCAATTATTCGTTTTATACGATGGAAAAACTGTTGCATATATATTGTATTTTATGCTTCTGGCATTGACTTCTAAGGCACTAACTAATCGATCTGGTGGAGCAACGCCCTAGTGTGAAGCCTAAGTTGCCCGGAACGTAGCAATTACCATCACTTTCAAACTGGCTGCAAATATTCCTGTTATATGATGGAAAAACTGTTGTATTTTTATTGCATTTTATGCTTCGGGCATTGACTTCTAAAGCCCTAACTATTCAATCTGTAGGAGCAAGGCCCTAGGGTGTAGCCTAGGTTGCCCGTAAAGTAGAAATGACCATAGCTTTCATACTGGTTGCAATTATTCGTTTTATATGATGGAAAAACTGTTCTATTTATATTGTATTTTATGCTTCTGTCGTTGACGTCTAAGGCCGTAGCTATTAGATGTGGTGGAGCAACGCACTAGAGTGACGCCTAGGTTGCCCGGAACGTAGAAATGACCATTACTTTCGCAATGTTTGCAATTACACATTTTATACGATGGAAAAACTGTTGCACTTATATCGTCTTTTATGCTTCTGGCGTTGACTTCTTATGCCCTAACTATTCCATCTGGTGGAACAACGCCCTAGGGTGAAGCCTCTGTTGCCCGGAACGTAGAAATGACCATCACTTTCAAACTGGTTGCAATTAATCCTTTTATACGATGGAAAAACTGTTGCATTTTTATTGCATTTTATGCGTCGGGCGTTGACTTCTTATGCCCTAACTACTCCATCTGGTGGAACAACGCCCTAGGGTGAAGCCTAGGTTGCCCGGAACGTAGAAATGACCATCACTTTCAAACTGGTTGCAATTAATCCTTTTATACGATGGAAAAACTGTTGCATTTTTATTGCATTTTATGCGTCGGGCGTTGACTTCTAAGGCCCTAACTATTCAATCTGCTGGAGCGACGCCATAGTGTGAAGCCTAGGTTGCCCGGAAAGTAGAAATGACCATAACTTTCATACTGGTTGCAATTATTCGTTTTATACGATGGAAGAACTGTTGTATTTATATTGTATTTTATGCTTCTGGCGTTCACTTCTTAGGCCCTAACTATTCGATCTGTAGGATCAACGCCCTAGAGTGAAGCCTAGGTGGCTCGGAAAGTAGAAATGACCATAAGTTTCATACTGGTTGCAATTATTCGTTTTATACGATGGAAAAACTGTTGCATATATATTGTATTTTATGCTTCTGGCATTGACTTCTAAGGCACTAACTAATCGATCTGGTGGAGCAACGCCCTAGTGTGAAGCCTAAGTTGCCCGGAACGTAGCAATTACCATCACTTTCAAACTGGCTGCAAATATTCCTGTTATATGATGGAAAAACTGTTGTATTTTTATTGCATTTTATGCTTCGGGCATTGACTTCTAAAGCCCTAACTATTCAATCTGTAGGAGCAAGGCCCTAGGGTGTAGCCTAGGTTGCCCGTAAAGTAGAAATGACCATAGCTTTCATACTGGTTGCAATTATTCGTTTTATATGATGGAAAAACTGTTCTATTTATATTGTATTTTATGCTTCTGTCGTTGACGTCTAAGGCCGTAGCTATTAGATGTGGTGGAGCAACGCACTAGAGTGACGCCTAGGTTGCCCGGAACGTAGAAATGACCATTACTTTCGCAATGTTTGCAATTACACATTTTATACGATGGAAAAACTGTTGCACTTATATCGTCTTTTATGCTTCTGGCGTTGACTTCTTATGCCCTAACTATTCCATCTGGTGGAACAACGCCCTAGGGTGAAGCCTCTGTTGCCCGGAACGTAGAAATGACCATCACTTTCAAACTGGTTGCAATTAATCCTTTTATACGATGGAAAAACTGTTGCATTTTTATTGCATTTTATGCGTCGGGCGTTGACTTCTTATGCCCTAACTACTCCATCTGGTGGAACAACGCCCTAGGGTGAAGCCTAGGTTGCCCGGAACGTAGAAATGACCATCACTTTCAAACTGGTTGCAATTAATCCTTTTATACGATGGAAAAACTGTTGCATTTTTATTGCATTTTATGCGTCGGGCGTTGACTTCTAAGGCCCTAACTATTCAATCTGCTGGAGCGACGCCATAGTGTGAAGCCTAGGTTGCCCGGAAAGTAGAAATGACCATAACTTTCATACTGGTTGCAATTATTCGTTTTATACGATGGAAGAACTGTTGTATTTATATTGTATTTTATGCTTCTGGCGTTCACTTCTTAGGCCCTAACTATTCGATCTGTAGGATCAACGCCCTAGAGTGAAGCCTAGGTGGCTCGGAAAGTAGAAATGACCATAAGTTTCATACTGGTTGCAATTATTCGTTTTATACGATGGAAAAACTGTTGTATTTATAATGTATTTCAAGCTTCTGGCGTCGACTTCTAAGGCACTAACTATTCGATCTGGTGGAGCAACGCAATAGAGTGAAGCCTAGGTTGCCCGGAACGTAGAATTGGCCATCACTTTCAAACTGTTTGCAATTAATCCTATTATACGATGGAAAAACTAATGTATTTTTATTGCATTTTATGCTTCCGGCATTGACTTCTAAGGCCCTAACTATTCAATCTGTTGGAGCAACGCCCTAGGGTGAAGCCTAGGTTGTCCGGAACGTAGAAATGACGTTAACTTCCGTACTGGTTGCAATTACTCGTTTTATACGATTGAAAGACTGTTGTATTTATATTGTATTTTATGCTTCTGGCATTGACTTCTTATTCCCTAACTATTCCATCTGGTGGAACAACGCCCTATGGTAAAGCCTAGGTTGCGGGGAACGTAGAAATGACCATAAGTTTCACACCGGTAGCAATTATTCGTTTTATACGATGAAAAAACTGTTCTATTTATTCTGTATTTTATGCTTCGGGCGTTGACTTCTTAGGCCCTAAATATTCAATCTGTTGCAGCAACGCCCTAGGGTGATGCCTAGGTTGCCCGGAAAGTAGAAATGACGTTATCTTTCATACTGGTTGCAATTATTCGTTTTATACGATGGAAAAACTGTTGTATTTATATTGTATTTTATGCTTCTGGCATTGACTTCTAAGGCACTAACTATTCGATCTGGTGGAGCAACGCCCTAGAGAGAAGCCTAAGTTGCCCGGAACGTAGAAATGACGTTAACTTTCGTACCGGTTGCAATTATACGATTTATAAAATGGAAAAACTGTACTATTTATTTTGTATTTTATGCTTCGGGCGTTGACTTCTAAGGCCCTAGCTATTCGATCTGGTGGAGCAACGCCCTAGAGTGAAGCCTAGGTTACCCGCAACGTAGGAGTGACCATCACTTTCAAACTGGTTGCAAATATTCCTGTTATATGATGGAAAAACTGTTATATTTATTTTGTATTTTATGCTTCGGGCGTTGACTTCTAAGGCCCTAAATATTCAATCTGTTGAAGCAACGCCCTTGGGTGAAGCCTAGGTTGCCCGGAAAGTAGAAATGACCATAACTTTCATACTGGTTGCAATTATTCGTTTTATGCGATGGAAAAACTGTTGTATTTATATTGTATTTTATGCCTCTGGCGTTGACTTCTAAGGCCCTAGTTATTCGACCTGGTGGAGCAACGCCCTAGAGTGAAGTCTAGGTTGCCCGGAACGTAGAAATGGCCATCACTTTCAAACTGGTTGCAATTAATCCTTTTATACGATGGAAAAACTCTTGTATTTTTATTGCATTTTAGGCTTCCGGCGTTGACTTCTAAGGCCCTAACTATTCAATCTGTTGGAGCAACGCCCTAGGGTGTAGCCTAGGTTGCCCGTAAAGTAGAAATGACCATAGCTTTCATACCGGTTGCAATTATTCGTTTTATATGATGGAAAAACTGTTGTATTTATATTGTATTTTATTCTTCTGGCGTTCACTTCTTAGGCCCAAACTATTCGATCTCGTGGAACAACGCCCTATGGTGAAGCCTAGGTTGACCCGTACGTAGAAATGATCATAACTTTCACACCGGTAGCAATTATTCGTTTTACACGATGGTAAAACTGTTCTACCTATTTTGTATTTTATGCATCGGGCGATGACTTCTAAGTCCCTAACTATTCAATCTGTTGAAGCAACGCCCGAGGGTGAAGCCTAGGTTGCCCGGAAAGTAGAAATGACGTTAACTTTCACACTGGTTGCTATTATTCATTCTATACGATGGAAAAACTGTTATATTTATATTGTATCTTATGCTTCTGGCGTTCACTTCTTAGGCCCTAACAATTCGCTCTGGTGGAAAAACGACCTAGAGTGAGGCCTAGGTTGCCCGGAACGTAGAACTGACCATAACTTTTACACTGGTAGCAATTATTCGTTTTATACAATGGAAAAACTGTTCTATTTATTTTGTATTTTATGCTTCGGGCGTTGACTTCTAAGGCCCTAGCTGTTTGATCTGGTGGAGCAACGCCCTATAGTGAATCCTAGGTTGCCCGGAACATAGAAATGACCATAAGTTTCATACTGGTTGCAATAATTCGTTTTATACGATGGAAAAACTGTTGTTTTTATATTGTATTTTAAGCTTCTGGCGTCGACTTCTAAGGCACTAACTATTCGATCTGGTGGAGCAACGAAATAGAGTGAAGCCTAGGTTGCCCGGAACGTAGAATTAGCCATAACTTTCAAACTGGTTGCAATTATTCCTGTTATATAATGGAAACACTGTTGTATTTTTATTGCATTTTATGCTTCGGGCGTTGACTCCTAAGGCCCTAACTATTCAATCTGTTGGTGCAACGCCCTAGGGTTGAAGCCTAGGTTGCTCGGAAAGTAGAAATAACCATAATTTCATACTGGTTGCAATTATTCGTTTTATATGATGGAAAAACTGTTGTATTTATATTGTATTTTATGCTTCTTGCGTTCACTTCTTAGGCCCTAACTATTCGATCTGGTGGAACAACGACCTAGGGTGAAGCCTAGGTTGCCCTGAACGTAGAAATGACCATAACTTTCACACTGGTTGAAATTATTCGTTTTACACGATGGAAAAACTGTTATATTTATATTGTATTTTATGCTTCTGCCGTTGATTTCTTAGGCCCTAACTATTCAATCTGGAGGAACAACGCCCTAGAGTGAGGCCTAGGTTGCCCGGAACGTAGAAATGACCATCACTTACATACTGGTAGCAATTATTCGTTTTATACGATGGAAAAGCTGTTGTATTTATATTGTATTTTATGCTTCTGGCGTTGACTTCTAAGACACTAACTATTCGATCTGGTGGAGCAACGCCCTAGAGTGAAGCCTAGGTTGCCCGGAACGTAGAAATGACCATCACTTTCAATCTGGTTGCAATTATTCCTGTTATATGATGGAAAAACTGTTGTATTTATATTGTATTTTATGCTTCGGGCGTTGACTTCTAAGGCCCTAACTATTCAATCTGTTGGATCAACGCCCTAGAGTGAAGCCTAGGTTGCTCGGAATGTAGAAAGGACAATAACATTCTCACTGGTTGCAATTATTCGTTTTGTACGATGGAAAAACTGTTGTATTTATATTGTATTTTATGCTTCTGGCGTAGACTTCTAATGCACTAACTATTCGATCTGGCGGAGCAACGCCCTAGAGTGAAGCCGAGGTTTCCCGGGACGTAGAAATGACCATCACTTTCAAACTGGTTGCAATTATTCCTGTTATATGATGGAAAAACTGTTGTATTTTTATTGCATTTTATGCTTCGGGCATTGACTTCTAAGGCCCTAACTATTCAATCTGTTGGAGCAACGCCCTAGGGTGTAGCCTAGGTTGCCCGGAAAGTAGAAATGACCATAACTTTCATACTGGTTGCAATTATTCGTTTTATATGATGGAAAAACTGTTGTATTTATATTGTATTTTATGCTGCTGGCATTCACTTCTTAGGCCCTAACTATTCAATCTTTGGAGCAACGCCCTAGGGTGAAGCCAAGGTTGCCCGGAAAGTGGAAATGACCACAACTTTCATACTGGTTGCAATTACTCGTTTTATATGACGGAAAAACTGTTGTATTTATATTGTATTTTATGCTTCTGGCGCTCACTTCTTAGGCCCTAACTATTCGATCTGGTGGAACAACGACCTACGGTGAAGCCTAGGTTGCCCTGAACGTAGAAATGACCATAACTTTCACACTGGATGCTATTATTCGTTCTATACGATGGGAAAACTGTTATATTTATTATGTATCTTATGCTTCTGGCTTTGACTTCTTAGGCCCTAACAATTCGATCTGGTGGAAAAACGACCTAGAGTGAGGCCTAGGTTGCCCGGAACGTAGAAATGACCATAACTTTCACACTGGTTGCTATTATTCGCTTTATACGATTGAAAAACTGTTATATTTATATTGTATTTTATGCTTCTGGCGTTGCCTTCTTATGCCCTAACTGTTCGATTTGGTGGAACAACGCCCTAGAGTGAAGCCTATGTTACCCGGAACGTAGAAGTGACCAGTACTTTCACACTGTTTGCAGTTACTCCTGTTATACGATGGAAAAACTGTTGCATCTTTATTGAATTTTATGCTTCTGTCGTTGACTTCTAAGGCCCTAACTATTCTATCTGGTGCATCAACGCCCTAGAGAGAAGCCTAGGTTGCTCGGAATGTAAAAATGACCATAACATTCACACTGGTTGTAATTATTCGTTTTATACGATGGGAAAACTGTTATATTTATATTGTATTTTATGCTTCTGGCGTTGATTTCTTAGGCCCTAACTATTCATTCTGGTGGAACAACACCCTAGAGTGAGGCCTAGGTTGCCCGGAACGTAGAAATGACCATAACTTTCACACTGGTAGCAATTATTCGTTTTATACAATGGAAAAACTGTTCTGTTTATTTTGTATTATATGCTTCGGGCGTTGACTTCTAAGGCACTAACTGTTTGATCTGGTGGAGCAACGCCCTAGAGTGAAGCCTAGATTGCCCGGAACGTAGAAACGACCATAACTTTCACACTGGTTGCTATTATTCGTTCTATACGATGGAAAAACTGTTATATTTATATTGTATCTTATGCTTCTGGCGTTGACTTGTTAGGCCCTAACAATTCGATCTGGTGGAACAACGACCTAGAGTGAGGCCTAGGTAGCCCGGACCGTAGAAATGACCATCACTTCCATACTGGTAGCAATTATTCGTTTTATACGATGGAAAAACTGTTTTATTTATATTGTATTTTATGCTTCTGGCGTTGACTTCTAAGGCTCCTACTATTCGATCTGATGGAGCGACGCCCTAGAGTGAAGCCTAGGTTGCCCGGAACGTAGAAATGACCATCACTTTCAAACTGGTTGCAATTATTCCTGTTATATGATAAAAAACTGTTGTATTTTTAATGCATTTTATGCTTCGGGCATTGACTTCTAAGGTCCTAGCTATTCAATCTGGTGGAACAACGCCCTGTGGTGAAGCCTAGGTTGCCCGGAACGTAGAAATGACCATAACTTTCACAATGGTTGCTATTATTCGCTTTATACGATTGAAAAACTGTTATATTTATATTGTATTTTATGCTTCTGGCGTTTCCTTCTTATGCCCTAACTGTTCGATTTGGTGGAACAACGCCCTAGAGTGAAGCCTATGTTACCCGGAACGTAGAAGTGACCAGTACTTTCACACTGTTTGCAGTTACTCCTGTTATACGATGGAAAAACTGTTGCATCTTTATTGAATTTTATGCTTCTGTCGTTGACTTCTAAGGCCCTAACTATTCTATCTGGTGGATCAACGCCCTAGAGAGAAGCCTAGGTTGCTCGGAATGTAAAAATGACCATAACATTCACACTGGTTGTAATTATTCGTTTTATACGATGGGAAAACTGTTATATTTATATTGTATTTTATGCTTCTGGCGTTGATTTCTTAGGCCCTAACTATTCATTCTGGTGGAACAACACCCTAGAGTGAGGCCTAGGTTGCCCGGAACGTAGAAATGACCATAACTTTCACACTGGTAGCAATTATTCGTTTTATACAATGGAAAAACTGTTCTGTTTATTTTGTATTATATGCTTCGGGCGTTGACTTCTAAGGCACTAACTGTTTGATCTGGTGGAGCAACGCCCTAGAGTGAAGCCTAGATTGCCCGGAACGTAGAAACGACCATAACTTTCACACTGGTTGCTATTATTCGTTCTATACGATGGAAAAACTGTTATATTTATATTGTATCTTATGCTTCTGGCGTTGACTTGTTAGGCCCTAACAATTCGATCTGGTGGAACAACGACCTAGAGTGAGGCCTAGGTAGCCCAGACCGTAGAAATGACCATCACTTCCATACTGGTAGCAATTATTCGTTTTATACGATGGAAAAACTGTTTTATTTATATTGTATTTTATGCTTCTGGCGTTGACTTCTAAGGCTCCTACTATTCGATCTGATGGAGCGACGCCCTAGAGTGAAGCCTAGGTTGCCCGGAACGTAGAAATGACCATCACTTTCAAACTGGTTGCAATTATTCCTGTTATATGATAAAAAACTGTTGTATTTTTAATGCATTTTATGCTTCGGGCATTGACTTCTAAGGTCCTAGCTATTCAATCTGGTGGAACAACGCCCTGTGGTGAAGCCTAGGTTGCCCGGAACGTAGAAATGACCATAACTTTCACACTGGTTGCTATTATTCGCTTTATACGATTGAAAAACTGTTATATTTATATTGTATTTTATGCTTCTGGCGTTGCCTTCTTAGGCCCTAACTGTTCGATCTGGTGAAACAACGCCCTAGATTGAAGCCTAGGTTACCCGGAACGTAGAAATGACCAGTACTTTCACACTGTTTGCAGTTACTCCTGTTATACGATGGAAAAACTGTTTCATCTTTATTGAATTTTATGCTTCTGTCGTTGACTTCTAAGGCCCTAACTATTCTATCTGGTGGATCAACGCCCTAGAGTGAAGCCTAGGTTGCTCAGAATGTAGAAATGACCATAACATTCACACTGGTTGTAATTATTCGTTTTATACGATGGGAAAACTGTTATTTTTATATTGTATTTTATGCTTCTGGCGTCGATTTCTTAGGCCCTAACTATTCAATCTGGTGGAACAACACCCTAGAGTGAAGCCTAGGTTGCCCGGAACGTAGAAATGACCATAACTTTCACACTGGTTGCTATTATTCGTTTTGTACGATGGAAAAACTGTTATATTTATATTGTATTTTATGCTCCTGGCGTTGACTTCTTAGGCCCTAACTAGTCGATCTGGTGGAACAACGCCGTAGTGTGAAGCCTAGGTTTCCCGGAACGTAGAAGTGACCATTACTTTCACACTGTTTGCAATTACTCCTTTTATACGATGGAAAAGCTGTTGTATTTATATCGTATTTTATGCTTCAGGAGTTGACTTCTGAGGTCGTAGCTATTCGGTGTGGTGGAAGAACGCCATAGAGTGAAGCCTAGGTTGCCCGGAACGTAGAAATGTCTATATCTTTCACACTGTTTGCAATTATTCATTTTATACGATGGCAAAGCTGTTGTATTTATATTGTATTTTATGCTTCTGGCGTTCACTTCTTAGGCCGTATCTATTCGATCTGGTGGAGCAACGCCCTCCAGTGAAGCCTAGGTTGCGCGGAAAGAAGAAATGACCATAACTTTCACACTGGTAGCAATTATTCGTTTTATACAATGGAAAAACTGTTCTGTTTATTTTGTATTATATGCTTCGGGCGTTGACTTCTAAGGCCCTAACTGTTTGATCTGGTGGAGCAACGACCTAGAGTGAAGCCTAGATTGCCCGGAACGTAGAAACGACCATAACTTTCACACTGGTTGCTATTATTCGTTCTATACGATGGAAAAACTGTTATATTTATATTGTATCTTATGCTTCTGGCGTTGACTTGTTAGGCCCTAACAATTCGATCTGGTGGAACAACGACCTAGAGTGAGGCCATGTAGCCCGGAACGTAGAAATGACCATCACTTCCATACTGGTAGCAATTATTCGTTTTATACGATGGAAAAACTGTTTTATTTATATTGTATTTTATGCTTCTGGCGTTGTCTTCTAAGGCTCCTACTATTCGATCTGATGGAGCGACGCCCTAGAGTGAAGCCTAGGTTGCCCGGAACGTAGAAATGACCATCACTTTCAAGCTGGTTGCAATTATTCCTGTTATATGATAAAAAACTGTTGTATTTTTAATGCATTTTATGCTTCGGGCATTGACTTCTAAGGTCCTAGCTATTCAATCTGGTGGAACAACGCCCTGTGGTGAAGCCTAGTTTGCCCGGAACGTAGAAATGACCATAACTTTCACACTGGTTGCTATTATTCGCTTTATACGATTGAAAAACTGTTATATTTATATTGTATTTTATGCTTCTGGCGTTGCCTTCTTAGGCCCTAACTGTTCGATCTGGTGAAACAACGCCCTAGATTGAAGCCTAGGTTACCCGGAACGTAGAAATGACCAGTACTTTCACACTGTTTGCAGTTACTCCTGTTATACGATGGAAAAACTGTTTCATCTTTATTGAATTTTATGCTTCTGTCGTTGACTTCTAAGGCCCTAACTATTCTATCTGGTGGATCAACGCCCTAGAGTGAAGCCTAGGTTGCTCAGAATGTGGAAATGACCATAACATTCACACTGGTTGTAATTATTCGTTTTATACGATGGGAAAACTGTTATTTTTATATTGTATTTTATGCTTCTGGCGTTGATTTCTTAGGCCCTAACTATTCAATCTGGTGAAACAACACCCTAGAGTGAAGCCTAGGTTGCCCGGAACGTAGAAATGACCATAACTTTCACACTGGTTGCTATTATTCGTTTTGTACGATGGAAAAACTGTTATATTTATATTGTATTTTATGCTCCTGGCGTTGACTTCTTAGGCCCTAACTAGTCGATCTGGTGGAACAACGCCGTAGTGTGAAGCCTAGGTTTCCCGGAACGTAGAAGTGACCATTACTTTCACACTGTTTGCAATTACTCCTTTTATACGATGGAAAAGCTGTTGTATTTATATCGTATTTTATGCTTCAGGAGTTGACTTCTGAGGTCGTAGCTATTCGGTGTGGTGGAAGAACGCCATAGAGTGAAGCCTAGGTTGCCCGGAACGTAGAAATGTCTATATCTTTCACACTGTTTGCAATTATTCATTTTATACGATGGCAAAACTGTTGTATTTATATTGTATTTTATGCTTCTGGCGTTCACTTCTTAGGCCGTATCTATTCGATCTGGTGGAGCAACGCCCTCCAGTGAAGCCTAGGTTGCGCGGAAAGAAGAAATGACCATAACTTTCACACTGGTAGCAATTATTCGTTTTATACAATGGAAAAACTGTTCTGTTTATTTTGTATTATATGCTTCGGGCGTTGACTTGTTAGGCCCTAACAATTCGATCTGGTGGAACAACGACCTAGAGTGAGGCCTAGGTAGCCCGGAACGTAGAAATGACCATCACTTTCATACTGGTAGCAATTATTCGTTTTATACGATGGAAAAACTGTTTTATTTATATTGTATTTAATGCTTCTGGCGTTGACTTCTAAGGCTCCTACTATTCGATCTGATGGAGCGACGCCCTAGAGTGAAGCCTAGGTTGCCCGGAACGTAGAAATGACCATCACTTTCAAGCTGGTTGCAATTATTCCTGTTATATGATAAAAAACTGTTGTATTTTTAATGCATCTTATGCTTCGGGCATTGACTTCTAAGGTCCAAGCTATTCAATCTGGTGGAACAACGCCCTGTGGTGAAGCCTAGGTTGCCCGGAACGTAGAAATGACCATAACTTTCACACTGGTTGCTATTATTCGCTTTATACGATTGAAAAACTGTTATATTTATATTGTATTTTATGCTTCTGGCGTTGCCTTCTTAGGCCCTCACTGTTCGATCTGGTGAAACAACGCCCTAGATTGAAGCCTAGGTTACCCGGAACGTAGAAATGACCAGTACTTTCACACTGTTTGCAGTTACTCCTGTTATACGATGGAAAAACTGTTTCATCTTTATTGAATTTTATGCTTCTGTCGTTGACTTCTAAGGCCCTAACTATTCTATCTGGTGGATCAACGCCCTAGAGTGAAGCCTAGGTTGCTCAGAATGTAGAAATGACCATAACATTCACACTGGTTGTAATTATTCGTTTTATACGATGGGAAAACTGTTATTTTTATATTGTATTTTATGCTTCTGGCGTTGATTTCTTAGGCCCTAACTATTCAATCTGTTGGAGCAACGCCCGAGGGTGAAGCCTAGGTTGCCCGGAAAGTAGAAATGACGTTAACTTTCACACTGGTTGCTATTATTCGTTCTATACGATGGAAAAACTGTTATATTTATATTGTATCTTATGCTTCTGGCGTTGACTTCTTAGGCCCTAACAATTCGCTCTGGTGGAAAAACGACCTAGAGTGAGGCCTAGGTTGCCCGGAACGTAGAACTGACCATAACTTTTACACTGGTAGCAATTATTCGTTTTATACAATGGAAAAACTGTTCTATTTATTTTGTATTTTATGCTTCGGTCGTTGACTTCTAAGGCCCTAACTATTCTATCTGGTGGATCAACGCCCTAGAGTGAAGCCTAGGTTGCTCAGAATGTGGAAATGACCATAACATTCACACTGGTTGTAATTATTCGTTTTATACGATGGGAAAACTGTTATTTTTATATTGTATTTTATGCTTCTGGCGTTGATTTCTTAGGCCCTAACTATTCAATCTGGTTAAACAACACCCTAGAGTGAAGCCTAGGTTGCCCGGAACGTAGAAATGACCATAACTTTCACACTGGTTGCTATTATTCGTTTTGTACGATGGAAAAACTGTTATATTTATATTGTATTTTATGCTCCTGGCGTTGACTTCTTAGGCCCTAACTAGTCGATCTGGTGGAACAACGCCGTAGTGTGAAGCCTAGGTTTCCCGGAACGTAGAAGTGACCATTACTTTCACACTGTTTGCAATTACTCCTTTTATACGATGGAAAAGCTGTTGTATTTATATCGTATTTTATGCTTCAGGAGTTGACTTCTGAGGTCGTAGCTATTCGGTGTGGTGGAAGAACGCCATAGAGTGAAGCCTAGGTTGCCCGGAACGTAGAAATGTCTATATCTTTCACACTGTTTGCAATTATTCATTTTATACGATGGCAAAGCTGTTGTATTTATATTGTATTTTATGCTTCTGGCGTTCACTTCTTAGGCCGTATCTATTCGATCTGGGGGAGCAACGCCCTCCAGTGAAGCCTAGGTTGCGCGGAAAGAAGAAATGACCATAACTTTCACACTGGTAGCAATTATTCGTTTTATACAATGGAAAAACTGTTCTGTTTATTTTGTATTATATGCTTCGGGCGTTGACTTCTAAGGCCCTAACTGTTTGATCTGGTGGAGCAACGCCCTACAGTGAAGCCTAGATTGCCCGGAACGTAGAAACGACCATAACTTTCACACTGGTTGCTATTATTCGTTCTATACGATGGAAAAACTGTTATATTTATATTGTATCTTATGCTTCTGGCGTTGACTTGTTAGGCCCTAACAATTCGATCTGGTGGAACAACGACCTAGAGTGAGGCCTAGGTAGCCCGGAACGTAGAAATGACCATCACTTTCATACTGGTAGCAATTATTCGTTTTATACGATGGAAAAACTGTTTTATTTATATTGTATTTTATGCTTCTGGCGTTGACTTCTAAGGCTCCTACTATTCGATCTGATGGAGCGACGCCCTAGAGTGAAGCCTAGGTTGCCCGGAACGTAGAAATGACCATCACTTTCAAGCTGGTTGCAATTATTCCTGTTATATGATAAAAAACTGTTGTATTTTTAATGCATTTTATGCTTCGGGCATTGACTTCTAAGGTCCTAGCTATTCAATCTGGTGGAACAACGCCCTGTGGTGAAGCCTAGGTTGCCCGGAACGTAGAAATGACCATAACTTTCACACTGGTTGCTATTATTCGCTTTATACGATTGAAAAACTGTTATATTTATACTGTATTTTATGCTTCTGGCGTTGCCTTCTTAGGCCCTAACTGTTCGATCTGGTGAAACAACGCCCTAGATTGAAGCCTAGGTTACCCGGAACGTAGAAATGACCAGTACTTTCACACTGTTTGCAGTTACTCCTGTTATACGATGGAAAAACTGTTTCATCTTTATTGAATTTTATGCTTCTGTCGTTGACTTCTAAGGCCCTAGCTGTTTGATCTGGTGGAGCAACGCCCTAGAGTGAAGCCTAGGTTGCCCGGAACGTAGAAATGACCATAAGTTTCATACTGGTTGCAATAATTCGTTTTATACGATGGAAAAACTGTTGTTTTTATATTGTATTTTAAGCTTCTGGCGTCGACTTCTAAGGCACTAACTATTCGATCTGGTGGAGCAACGAAATAGAGTGAAGCCTAGGTTGCCCGGAACGTAGAATTAGCCATAACTTTCAAACTGGTTGCAATTATTCCTGTTATATAATGGAAACACTGTTGTATTTTTATTGCATTTTATGCTTCGGGCGTTGACTTCTAAGGCCCTAACTATTCAATCTGTTGGTGCAACGCCCTAGGGTTGAAGCCTAGGTTGCTCGGAAAGTAGAAATGACCATAATTTCATACTGGTTGCTATTATTCGTTTTATACGATGGAAAAACTGTTGTATTTTTATTGTATTTTATGCTTCTGGCGTTGACATCTAAGGCACTAACTATTCGATCTGGTGGAGCAACACCCTAGGGTGAAGCCTAGGTTGCCCGGAAAGTAGAAATGACCACAACTTTCATACTGGTTGCAACTACTCGTTTTATATGATGGAAAAACTGTTGTATTTATATTGTATTTTATGCTTCTTGCGTTCACTTCTTAGGCCCTAACTATTCGATCTGGTGGAACAACGACCTAGGGTGAAGCCTAGGTTGCCCTGAACGTAGAAATGACCATAACTTTCACACTGGTTGAAATTATTCGTTTTACACGATGGAAAAACTGTTATATTTATATTGTATTTTATGCTTCTGCCGTTGATTTCTTAGGCCCTAACTATTCTATCTGGAGGAACAACGCCCTAGAGTGAGGCCTAGGTTGCCCGGAACGTAGAAATGAACATCACTTACATACTGGTAGCAATTATTCGTTTTATACGATGGAAAAGCTGTTGTATTTATATTGTATTTTATGCTTCTGGCGTTGACTTCTAAGGCACTAACTATTCGATCTGGTGGAGCAACGCCCTAGAGTGAAGCCTAGGTTGCCCGGAACGTAGAAATGACCATCACTTTCAATCTGGTTGCAATTATTCCTGTTATATGATGGAAAAACTGTTGTATTTATATTGTATTTTATGCTTCGGGCGTTGACTTCTAAGGCCCTAACTATTCAATCTGTTGGATCAACGCCCTAGAGTGAAGCCTAGGTTGCTCGGAATGTAGAAATGACAATAACATTCTCACTGGTTGCAATTATTCGTTTTGTACGATGGAAAAACTGTTGTATTTATATTGTATTTTATGCTTCTGGCGTTGACTTCTAATGCACTAACTATTCGATCTGGCGGAGCAACGCCCTAGAGTGAGGCCGAGGTTTCCCGGGACGTAGAAATGACCATCACTTTCAAACTGGTTGCAATTATTCCTGTTATATGATGGAAAAACTGTTGTATTTTTATTGCATTTTATGCTTCGGGCATTGACTTCTAAGGCCCTAACTATTCAATCTGTTGGAGCAACGCCCTAGGGTGTAGCCTAGGTTGCCCGGAAAGTAGAAATGACCATAACTTTCATACTGGTTGCAATTATTCGTTTTATATGATGGAAAAACTGTTGTATTTATATTGTATTTCATGCTGCTGGCATTCACTTCTTAGGCCCTAACTATTCAATCTTTGGAGCAACGCCCTAGGGTGAAGCCAAGGTTGCCCGGAAAGTGGAAATGACCAAAACTTTCATACTGGTTGCAATTACTCGTTTTATATGATGGAAAAACTGTTGTATTTATATTGTATTTTATGCTTCTGGCGCTCACTTCTTAGGCCCTAACTATTCGATCTGGTGGAACAACGACCTACGGTGAAGCCTAGGTTGCCCTGAACGTAGAAATGACCATAACTTTCACACTGGATGCTATTATTCGTTCTATACGATGGGAAAACTGTTATATTTATTATGTATCTTATGCTTCTGGCTTTGACTTCTTAGGCCCTAACAATTCGATCTGGTGGAAAAACGACCTAGAGTGAGGCCTAGGTTGCCCGGAACGTAGAAATGACCATAACTTTCACACTGGTTGCTATTATTCGCTTTATACGATTGAAAAACTGTTATATTTATATTGTATTTTATGCTTCTGGCGTTGCCTTCTTATGCCCTAACTGTTCGATCTGGTGGAACAACGCCCTAGAGTGAAGCCTATGTTACCCGGAACGTAGAAGTGACCAGTACTTTCACACTGTTTGCAGTTACTCCTGTTATACGTTGGAAAAACTGTTGCATCTTTATTGAATTTTATGCTTCTGTCGTTGACTTCTAAGGCCCTAACTATTCTATCTGGTGGATCAACGCCCTCCAGTGAAGCCTAGGTTGCGCGGAAAGAAGAAATGACCATAACTTTCACACTGGTAGCAATTATTCGTTTTATACAATGGAAAAACTGTTCTGTTTATTTTGTATTATATGCTTCGGGCGTTGACTTCTAAGGCCCTAACTGTTTGATCTGGTGGAGCAACGCCCTACAGTGAAGCCTAGATTGCCCGGAACGTAGAAACGACCATAACTTTCACACTGGTTGCTATTATTCGTTCTATACGATGGAAAAACTGTTATATTTATATTGTATCTTATGCTTCTGGCGTTGACTTGTTAGGCCCTAACAATTCGATCTGGTGGAACAACGACCTAGAGTGAGGCCTAGGTAGCCCGGAACGTAGAAATGACCATCACTTTCATACTGGTAGCAATTATTCGTTTTATACGATGGAAAAACTGTTTTATTTATATTGTATTTTATGCTTCTGGCGTTGACTTCTAAGGCTCCTACTATTCGATCTGATGGAGCGACGCCCTAGAGTGAAGCCTAGGTTGCCCGGAACGTAGAAATGACCATCACTTTCAAGCTGGTTGCAATTATTCCTGTTATATGATAAAAAACTGTTGTATTTTTAATGCATTTTATGCTTCGGGCATTGACTTCTAAGGTCCTAGCTATTCAATCTGGTGGAACAACGCCCTGTGGTGAAGCCTAGGTTGCCCGGAACGTAGAAATGACCATAACTTTCACACTGGTTGCTATTATTCGCTTTATACGATTGAAAAACTGTTATATTTATACTGTATTTTATGCTTCTGGCGTTGCCTTCTTAGGCCCTAACTGTTCGATCTGGTGAAACAACGCCCTAGATTGAAGCCTAGGTTACCCGGAACGTAGAAATGACCAGTACTTTCACACTGTTTGCAGTTACTCCTGTTATACGATGGAAAAACTGTTTCATCTTTATTGAATTTTATGCTTCTGTCGTTGACTTCTAAGGCCCTAACTATTCTATCTGGTGGATCAACGCCCTAGAGTGAAGCCTAGGTTGCTCAGAATGTAGAAATGACCATAACATTCACACTGGTTGTAATTATTCGTTTTATACGATGGGAAAACTGTTATTTTTATATTGTATTTTATGCTTCTGGCGTTGATTTCTTAGGCCCTAACTATTCAATCTGTTGGAGCAACGCCCGAGGGTGAAGCCTAGGTTGCCCGGAAAGTAGAAATGACGTTAACTTTCACACTGGTTGCTATTATTCGTTCTATACGATGGAAAAACTGTTATACTTATATTGTATCTTATGCTTCTGGCGTTGACTTCTTAGGCCCTAACAATTCGCTCTGGTGGAAAAACGACCTAGAGTGAGGCCTAGGTTGCCCGGAACGTAGAACTGACCATAACTTTTACACTGGTAGCAATTATTCGTTTTATACAATGGAAAAACTGTTCTATTTATTTTGTATTTTATGCTTCGGGCGTTGACTTCTAAGGCCCTAGCTGTTTGATCTGGTGGAGCAACGCCCTAGAGTGAAGCCTAGGTTGCCCGGAACGTAGAAATGACCATAAGTTTCATACTGGTTGCAATAATTCGTTTTATACGATGGAAAAACTGTTGTTTTTATATTGTATTTTAAGCTTCTGGCGTCGACTTCTAAGGCACTAACTATTCGATCTGGTGGAGCAACGAAATAGAGTGAAGCCTAGGTTGCCCGGAACGTAGAATTAGCCATAACTTTCAAACTGGTTGCAATTATTCCTGTTATATAATGGAAACACTGTTGTATTTTTATTGCATTTTATGCTTCGGGCGTTGACTTCTAAGGCCCTAACTATTCAATCTGTTGGTGCAACGCCCTAGGGTTGAAGCCTAGGTTGCTCGGAAAGTAGAAATGACCATAATTTCATACTGGTTGCTATTATTCGTTTTATACGATGGAAAAACTGTTGTATTTTTATTGTATTTTATGCTTCTGGCGTTGACATCTAAGGCACTAACTATTCGATCTGGTGGAGCAACACCCTAGGGTGAAGCCTAGGTTGCCCGGAAAGTAGA
This sequence comes from Calliopsis andreniformis, assembly GCF_051401765.1. NCBI lineage: Eukaryota > Metazoa > Arthropoda > Insecta > Hymenoptera > Andrenidae > Calliopsis > Calliopsis andreniformis. The sequence goes on along the minus strand of NW_027480436.1, from coordinate 3,541,773 downwards.
AATGACCACAACTTTCATACTGGTTGCAACTACTCGTTTTATATGATGGAAAAACTGTTGTATTTATATTGTATTTTATGCTTCTTGCGTTCACTTCTTAGGCCCTAACTATTCGATCTGGTGGAACAACGACCTAGGGTGAAGCCTAGGTTGCCCTGAACGTAGAAATGACCATAACTTTCACACTGGTTGAAATTATTCGTTTTACACGATGGAAAAACTGTTATATTTATATTGTATTTTATGCTTCTGCCGTTGATTTCTTAGGCCCTAACTATTCTATCTGGAGGAACAACGCCCTAGAGTGAGGCCTAGGTTGCCCGGAACGTAGAAATGAACATCACTTACATACTGGTAGCAATTATTCGTTTTATACGATGGAAAAGCTGTTGTATTTATATTGTATTTTATGCTTCTGGCGTTGACTTCTAAGGCACTAACTATTCGATCTGGTGGAGCAACGCCCTAGAGTGAAGCCTAGGTTGCCCGGAACGTAGAAATGACCATCACTTTCAATCTGGTTGCAATTATTCCTGTTATATGATGGAAAAACTGTTGTATTTATATTGTATTTTATGCTTCGGGCGTTGACTTCTAAGGCCCTAACTATTCAATCTGTTGGATCAACGCCCTAGAGTGAAGCCTAGGTTGCTCGGAATGTAGAAATGACAATAACATTCTCACTGGTTGCAATTATTCGTTTTGTACGATGGAAAAACTGTTGTATTTATATTGTATTTTATGCTTCTGGCGTTGACTTCTAATGCACTAACTATTCGATCTGGCGGAGCAACGCCCTAGAGTGAGGCCGAGGTTTCCCGGGACGTAGAAATGACCATCACTTTCAAACTGGTTGCAATTATTCCTGTTATATGATGGAAAAACTGTTGTATTTTTATTGCATTTTATGCTTCGGGCATTGACTTCTAAGGCCCTAACTATTCAATCTGTTGGAGCAACGCCCTAGGGTGTAGCCTAGGTTGCCCGGAAAGTAGAAATGACCATAACTTTCATACTGGTTGCAATTATTCGTTTTATATGATGGAAAAACTGTTGTATTTATATTGTATTTCATGCTGCTGGCATTCACTTCTTAGGCCCTAACTATTCAATCTTTGGAGCAACGCCCTAGGGTGAAGCCAAGGTTGCCCGGAAAGTGGAAATGACCAAAACTTTCATACTGGTTGCAATTACTCGTTTTATATGATGGAAAAACTGTTGTATTTATATTGTATTTTATGCTTCTGGCGCTCACTTCTTAGGCCCTAACTATTCGATCTGGTGGAACAACGACCTACGGTGAAGCCTAGGTTGCCCTGAACGTAGAAATGACCATAACTTTCACACTGGATGCTATTATTCGTTCTATACGATGGGAAAACTGTTATATTTATTATGTATCTTATGCTTCTGGCTTTGACTTCTTAGGCCCTAACAATTCGATCTGGTGGAAAAACGACCTAGAGTGAGGCCTAGGTTGCCCGGAACGTAGAAATGACCATAACTTTCACACTGGTTGCTATTATTCGCTTTATACGATTGAAAAACTGTTATATTTATATTGTATTTTATGCTTCTGGCGTTGCCTTCTTATGCCCTAACTGTTCGATCTGGTGGAACAACGCCCTAGAGTGAAGCCTATGTTACCCGGAACGTAGAAGTGACCAGTACTTTCACACTGTTTGCAGTTACTCCTGTTATACGATGGAAAAACTGTTGCATCTTTATTGAATTTTATGCTTCTGTCGTTGACTTCTAAGGCCCTAACTATTCTATCTGGTGGATCAACGCCCTAGAGAGAAGCCTAGGTTGCTCGGAATGTAAAAATGACCATAACATTCACACTGGTTGTAATTATTCGTTTTATACGATGGGAAAACTGTTATATTTATATTGTATTTTATGCTTCTGGCGTTGATTTCTTAGGCCCTAACTATTCATTCTGGTGGAACAACACCCTAGAGTCAGGCCTAGGTTGCCCGGAACGTAGAAATGACCATAACTTTCACACTGGTAGCAATTATTCGTTTTATACAATGGAAAAACTGTTCTGTTTATATTGTATCTTATGCTTCTGGCGTTGACTTGTTAGGCCCTAACAATTCGATCTGGTGGAACAACGACCTAGAGTGAGGCCTAGGTAGCCCGGAACGTAGAAATGACCATCACTTCCATACTGGTAGCAATTATTCGTTTTATACGATGGAAAAACTGTTTTATTTATATTGTATTTTATGCTTCTGGCGTTGACTTCTAAGGCTCCTACTATTCGATCTGATGGAGCGACGCCCTAGAGTGAAGCCTAGGTTGCCCGGAACGTAGAAATGACCATCACTTTCAAGCTGGTTGCAATTATTCCTGTTATATGATAAAAAACTGTTGTATTTTTAATGCATTTTATGCTTCGGGCATTGACTTCTAAGGTCCTAGCTATTCAATCTGGTGGAACAACGCCCTGTGGTGAAGCCTAGGTTGCCCGGAACGTAGAAATGACCATAACTTTCACACTGGTTGCTATTATTCGCTTTATACGATTGAAAAACTCTTATATTTATATTGTATTTTATGCTTCTGGCGTTGCCTTCTTAGGCCCTAACTGTTCGATCTGGTGAAACAACGCCCTAGATTGAAGCCTTGGTTACCCGGAACGTAGATATGACCATAACTTTCACACTGGTAGCTATTATTCGTTTTATACAATGGAAAAACTGTTCTGTTTATTTTGTATTTTATGTTTCGGGCGTTGTCTTCTAAGGCCGTAACTGTTTGATCTGGTGGAGCAACGCCCTAGAGTGAAGCCTAGATTGCCTGGAACGTAGAAATGGCCATAACTTTCAAACTGGTTGCTATTATTCGTTCTATACGATGGAAAAGCTGTTGTATTTATATTGTATTTTATGCTTCTGGCGTTGACTTCTAAGGCACTAACTATTCGATCTGGTGGAGCAACGCCCTAGAGTGAAGCCTAGGTTGCCCGGAACGTAGAATTGGCCATCACTTTCAAACTGGTTGCAATTATTCCTGTTATATGATGGAAACACTGTTGTATTTTTATTGCATTTTATGCTTCGGGCGTTGACTTCTAAGGCCCTAACTATTCAATCTGCTGGAGCAACGCCCTAGGGTGAAGCCTAGGTTGCCCGGAACGTAGAAATGACCATAACTTTTACACTGGTAGCAATTATTCGTTTTATACGATGGAAAAACTGTTATATTTATATTGTATTTTTTCTTATGGCGTTGAATTCTAAGTCCCTAGCTATTGGATCTGGTGGTGCAACGCCCTACAGTGAAACCTAGGTTACCCAGAACGTAGAAATGACCAGTACTTTCACACTGTTTGCATTTATTCCTGTTATACGATGAAAAAACTTTTGCATCTTTATTGTATTTTATGCTTCTGGCGTTGACTTCTAAGGCCCTAGCTATTCGATTTGGTGGAGCAACGCCCTAGAGTGGAGCCTAGGTTGCCCGGTACGTAGAAATGACCATTACTTTCACACTGTTTGCAAATATACATTATATACGATGGAAAAGCTGTTGTATTTATATCGTATTTTATGCTTCTGGCGTTGACTTCTTCCAAACCCTAACTATTCCATCTGGTGGAACAACGCCCTAGGGTAAAGCCCAGGTTGCGCGGAACGTAGAAATGACCATAACTTTCACACTGGTAGCAATTATTCGTTTTACACTATGGAAAAACTGTTTTATATATATCGTATTTTATGCTTCTGGCGTTGACTTCTTAGGCCCTAACTATTCCATCTGGTGGAACAACGCCCTAGGGTAAAGCCCAGATTGCGCGGAACGTAGAAATGACCATAACTTTCACACTGGTAGCAATTATTTGTTTTATACGATGGAAAAACTGTTTTATTTATTTTGTATTTAATGCTTCGGTCGTTGACTTCTAAGGCCCTAACTGTTTGATCTGGTGGAGCAACGCCCTAGAGTGAAGCCTATGTTGCCCGGAACGTAGAAATAACCATAACTTTCACACAGGTTGCTATTATTCCTGTTATAGGATGGAAAGACTGTTGTATTTTTATTGTATTTTACACTTCAGGCGTTGACTTCTGAGGCCGTATCTATTCGGTGTGGTGGAAGAACGCCATACAGTGAAGCATAGTTTGCCCGGAACGTAGAAATGGCCATAAGTTTCATACTGGTTGCAATTATTCGTTTTATACGATGGAAAAACTGTTGTATTTATAATGTATTTTATGCTTCTGGCGTTCACTTCTTAGGCCCTAACTATTCGATCTGGTGGAACAACGCCCTAGGGTGAAGCCTAGGTTGCCCGGAACGTAGAAATGCCCGTAAGTTTTACACTGGTAGCAATTATTCGTTTTATACAATGGAAAAACCGTTCTATTTATTTTGTGTTTTATGCTTCGGGCGTTGACTTCTAAGGCCCTAACTGTTTGATCTGGTGGAGCAACGCCCTAGAGTGATGCCTAGGTTGCCTGGAACGTAGAGATGACCATTACTTTCACACTGCTTGCTACTATTCGTTTTTACGATGGAAAAACTGTTATATTTATATTGTATTTTATGCTTCTGGCGTTGACTTCTTAGGCCCTATCTATTCGATCTGGTGGAACAACGCCGTAGAGTGAAGCCTAGGTTGCCCGGATCGTAGAAATGACCATTACTTTCACACTGTTTGCAATTATTACTTTTATACGATGGAAAAGCTGTTGTATTTATATCTTATTTTATGCTTCTGGCGTTGACACCTAAGGACCTAACTATTCGATCTGGTGGAGCAGCACCCTAGAGTGAAGCCTAGGTTGCTCGGAATGTAGAAATGACCATTACTTTCACACTAGTTGCAATCATTCGTTTTATACGATGGAAAAGCTGTTGTATTTATATTGTATTTTATGCCTCTGGCGTTGACTTCTAAGGCCGTAGCTATTAGATGTGGTGGAGCAACGCCCTAGAGTGACGCCTAGGGTGCTCGGAACGTAGAAATGACCATTACTTTCACACTGGTTGCAATTATTCGTTTTATACGATGGAAAAGCTGTTGTATTTATATCGTATTTTATGCTTCTGGCGTTTACTTCTAATGACCTATCTATTCGATCTGGTGGAGCAACGCCCTAGAGAGAAGCCTATGTTGATCGGAATGTAGAAATGACCATAACTTTCACACTGGATGGAATTAATCGTTTTATACGATGGAAACGCTGTTGTATTTATATTGTATTTTATGCGTCTGGCGTTCACTTCTTAGGCCCTAACTATTCGATCTGGTGGAACAACACCGTAGAGTGAAGCCTAGGTTGCCCGGTACGTAGAAATGACCATAACTTTCACACTGGTTGCTATTATTCGTTTTATACGATGGAAAAACTGTTATATTTATATTGTATTTTATGCTTCTGGCGTTCACTTCTTAGGCCCTAACTATTCGATCTGGTGGAACAACACCGTAGAGTGAAGCCTAGGTTGCCCGGAACGTAGAAATGACCATAACTCTTACACTGGTAGCAATTATTCGTTTTATACAATGGAAAAACTGTTCTATTTATTTTGTATTTTATGCTTCGGGCGTTGACTTCTAAGGCCCTAACTGATTGATCTGGTGGAGCAACGCCCTAGGGTGATGCCTGGGTTGCCCGGAACGTAGAAATGACCATAACTTTCACACTGCTTGCTAGTATTCGTTTTATACGATGGAAAAACTGTTATATTTATATTGTATTTTATGCTTCTGGCGTTGACTTCTTAGGCCCTATCTATTCGATCTGGTGGAACAACGCCGTAGAGTGAAGCCTAGGTTGCCCGGATCGTAGAAATGACCATTACTTTCACACTGTTTGCAATTATTCCTTTTATACGATGGAAAAGCTGTTGTATTTATATCGTATTTTATGCTTCTGGCTTTGACTTCTTAGGCCCTATCTATTCGATCTTGTGGAACAACACCGTAGAGTGAAGCCTAGGTTGCCCGGAACGTAGAAATGACCATAACTTTCATACTGGTTGCAATTATTCGTTTTATACGATGGAAAAACTGTTATATTTATATTGTATTTTATGCTTCTTGCGTTCACTTCTTAGGCCCTAACTATTCGATCTGGTGGAACAACACCGTAGAGTGAAGCCTAGGTTGCCCGGAACGTAGAAATGACCATAACTCTTACACTGGTAGCAATTATTCGTTTTATACAATGGAAAAACTGTTCTATTTATTTTGTATTTTATGCTTCGGGCGTTGACTTCGAAGGCCCTAACTAATCGATCTGGTGGAACAACGCCGTAGAGTGAAGCCTAGGTTGCCCGGAACGTAGAAATGACCATAACTTTCATACTGGTTGCAATTATTCGTTTTATACGATGGAAAAACTGTTATATTTATATTGTATTTTATGCTTCTTGCGTTCACTTCTTAGGCCCTAACTATTCGATCTGGTGGAACAACACCGTAGAATGAAGCCTAGGTTGCCCGGAACGTAGAAATGAACATAACTTTTACACTGGTAGCAATTATTCGTTTTATACAATGGAAAAACTGATGTATTTATTTTGTATTTTATGCATCGGGCGTTGATTTCTAAGGCCCTAACTGTTTGATCTGGTGGAGCAACGCCGTAGAGTGAAGCCTAGGTGGCCCGGATCGTAGAAATGACCATTACTTTCACACTGTTTGCAATTATTCCTTTTATACGATGGAAAAGCTGTTGTATTTATATCGTATTTTATGCTTATGGCGTTGACACCTAAGGACCTAACTATTCGATCTGGTGGAGCAGCGCCCTAGAGTGAAGCCTAGGTTGCTCGGAATGTAGAAATGACCATTACTTTCACACTGGTTGCAATCATTCGTTTTATACGATGGAAAATCTGTTGTATTTATATTGTATTTTATGCCTCTGGCGTTGACTTCTAAGGCCGTAGCTATTAGATGTGGTGGAGCAGCGACCTAGAGTGACGCCTAGGATGCTCGGAACGTAGAAATGACCATTACTTTCACACTGGTTGCAATTATTCGTTTTATACGATGGAAAAGCTGTTGTATTTATATCGTATTTTATGCTTCTGGCGTTGACTTCTTAGGCCGTAACTATTCGATCTGGTGGAGCAACGCCCCGGAGTGAAACCTAGGTTGCCCGGAACGTAGAATTGGCCATCACTTTCAAACTGGTTGCAATTATTCCTGTTATATGATGGAAACACTGTCGTATTTTTTTTGCATTTTATGGTTGGGGCGTTGACTTCTAAGTCCCTAACTATTCAATCTGTTGGAGCAACGCCCTAGGGTGAAGCCTAGGTTGCTCGGAACGTAGAAACGACCATAACTTTTACACTGGTTCCAATTATTCGTTTTATACAATGGAAAAACTGTTCCATTTATTTTGTATTTTATGCTTCGGGCGTTGACTTCTAAAGCCCTAACTGTTTGATCTGGTGGAGCAACGCCCTAGAGTGAAGCCTAGGTTACCCGGAACGTAGAAATGACCATAACTTTCACACTGGTTGCTATTATTCCTGTTATATGATGGAAACACTGTCGTATTTTTTTTGCATTTTATGGTTGGGGCGTTGACTTCTAAGTCCCTAACTATTCAATCTGTTGGAGCAACGCCCTAGGGTGAAGCCTAGGTTGCTTGGAACGTAGAAATGACCATAACCTTTACACTGGTACCAATTATTCGTTTTATACAATGGAAAAACTGTTCTATTTATTTTGTATTTTATGCTTCGGGCGTTGACTTCTGAAGCCCTAACTGTTTGATCTGGTGGAGCAACGCCCTAGAGTGAAGCCTAGGTTGCCCGGAACGTAGAATTGGCCATAAGTTTCATACTGGTTGCTATTATTCGTTCTATACGATGGAAAAACTGTTATATTTATATTGTATCTTATGCTTCTGGCGTTGACTTCTTAGGCCCTAACAATTCGCTCTGGTGGAAAAACGACCTAGAGTGAGGCCTAGGTTGCCCGGAACGTAGAACTGACCATAACTTTTACACTGGTAGCAATTATTCGTTTTATACAATGGAAAAACTGTTCTATTTATTTTGTATTTTATGCTTCGGGCGTTGACTTCTAAGGCCCTAGCTGTTTGATCTGGTGGAGCAACGCCCTAGAGTGAAGCCTAGGTTGCCCGGAACGTAGAAATGACCATAAGTTTCATACTGGTTGCAATAATTCGTTTTATACGATGGAAAAACTGTTGTTTTTATATTGTATTTTAAGCTTCTGGCGTCGACTTCTAAGGCACTAACTATTCGATCTGGTGGAGCAACGAAATAGAGTGAAGCCTAGGTTGCCCGGAACGTAGAATTAGCCATAACTTTCAAACTGGTTGCAATTATTCCTGTTATATAATGGAAACACTGTTGTATTTTTATTGCATTTTATGCTTCGGGCGTTGACTTCTAAGGCCCTAACTATTCAATCTGTTGGTGCAACGCCCTAGGGTTGAAGCCTAGGTTGCTCGGAAAGTAGAAATGACCATAATTTCATACTGGTTGCTATTATTCGTTTTATACGATGGAAAAACTGTTGTATTTTTATTGTATTTTATGCTTCTGGCGTTGACATCTAAGGCACTAACTATTCGATCTGGTGGAGCAACACCCTAGGGTGAAGCCTAGGTTGCCCGGAAAGTAGAAATGACCACAACTTTCATACTGGTTGCAACTACTCGTTTTATATGATGGAAAAACTGTTGTATTTATATTGTATTTTATGCTTCTTGCGTTCACTTCTTAGGCCCTAACTATTCGATCTGGTGGAACAACGACCTAGGGTGAAGCCTAGGTTGCCCTGAACGTAGAAATGACCATAACTTTCACACTGGTTGAAATTATTCGTTTTACACGATGGAAAAACTGTTATATTTATATTGTATTTTATGCTTCTGCCGTTGATTTCTTAGGCCCTAACTATTCAATCTGGAGGAACAACGCCCTAGAGTGAGGCCTAGGTTGCCCGGAACGTAGAAATGACCATCACTTACATACTGGTAGCAATTATTCGTTTTATACGATGGAAAAGCTGTTGTATTTATATTGTATTTTATGCTTCTGGCGTTGACTTCTAAGGCACTAACTATTCGATCTGGTGGAGCAACGCCCTAGAGTGAAGCCTAGGTTGCCCGGAACGTAGAAATGACCATCACTTTCAATCTGGTTGCAATTATTCCTGTTATATGATGGAAAAACTGTTGTATTTATATTGTATTTTATGCTTCGGGCGTTGACTTCTAAGGCCCTAACTATTCAATCTGTTGGATCAACGCCCTAGAGTGAAGCCTAGGTTGCTCGGAATGTAGAAATGACAATAACATTCTCACTGGTTGCAATTATTCGTTTTGTACGATGGAAAAACTGTTGTATTTATATTGTATTTTATGCTTCTGGCGTTGACTTCTAATGCACTAACTATTCGATCTGGCGGAGCAACGCCCTAGAGTGAGGCCGAGGTTTCCCGGGACGTAGAAATGACCATCACTTTCAAACTGGTTGCAATTATTCCTGTTATATGATGGAAAAACTGTTGTATTTTTATTGCATTTTATGCTTCGGGCATTGACTTCTAAGGCCCTAACTATTCAATCTGTTGGAGCAACGCCCTAGGGTGTAGCCTAGGTTGCCCGGAAAGTAGAAATGACCATAACTTTCATACTGGTTGCAATTATTCGTTTTATATGATGGAAAAACTGTTGTATTTATATTGTATTTCATGCTGCTGGCATTCACTTCTTAGGCCCTAACTATTCAATCTTTGGAGCAACGCCCTAGGGTGAAGCCAAGGTTGCCCGGAAAGTGGAAATGACCACAACTTTCATACTGGTTGCAATTACTCGTTTTATATGATGGAAAAACTGTTGTATTTATATTGTATTTTATGCTTCTGGCGCTCACTTCTTAGGCCCTAACTATTCGATCTGGTGGAACAACGACCTACGGTGAAGCCTAGGTTGCCCTGAACGTAGAAATGACCATAACTTTCACACTGGATGCTATTATTCGTTCTATACGATGGGAAAACTGTTATATTTATTATGTATCTTATGCTTCTGGCGTTGACTTCTTAGGCCCTAACAATTCGATCTGGTGGAAAAACGACCTAGAGTGAGGCCTAGGTTGCCCGGAACGTAGAAATGACCATAACTTTCACACTGGTTGCTATTATTCGCTTTATACGATTGAAAAACTGTTATATTTATATTGTATTTTATGCTTCTGGCGTTGCCTTCTTATGCCCTAACTGTTCGATCTGGTGGAACAACGCCCTAGAGTGAAGCCCCTGTTACCCGGAACGTAGAAGTGACCAGTACTTTCACACTGTTTGCAGTTACTCCTGTTATACGATGGAAAAACTGTTGCATCTTTATTGAATTTTATGCTTCTGTCGTTGACTTCTAAGGCCCTAACTATTCTATCTGGTGGATCAACGCCCTAGAGAGAAGCCTAGGTTGCTCGGAATGTAAAAATGACCATAACATTCACACTGGTTGTAATTATTCGTTTTATACGATGGGAAAACTGTTATATTTATATTGTATTTTATGCTTCTGGCGTTGATTTCTTAGGCCCTAACTATTCATTCTGGTGGAACAACACCCTAGAGTGAGGCCTAGGTTGCCCGGAACGTAGAAATGACCATAACTTTCACACTGGTAGCAATTATTCGTTTTATACAATGGAAAAACTGTTCTGTTTATATTGTATCTTATGCTTCTGGCGTTGACTTGTTAGGCCCTAACAATTCGATCTGGTGGAACAACGACCTAGAGTGAGGCCTAGGTAGCCCGGAACGTAGAAATGACTATCACTTCCATACTGGTAGCAATTATTCGTTTTATACGATGGAAAAACTGTTTTATTTATATTGTATTTTATGCTTCTGGCGTTGACTTCTAAGGCTCCTACTATTCGATCTGATGGAGCGACGCCCTAGAGTGAAGCCTAGGTTGCCCGGAACGTAGAAATGACCATCACTTTCAAGCTGGTTGCAATTATTCCTGTTATATGATAAAAAACTGTTGTATTTTTAATGCATTTTATGCTTCGGGCATTGACTTCTAAGGTCCTAGCTATTCAATCTGGTGGAACAACGCCCTGTGGTGAAGCCTAGGTTGCCCGGAACGTAGAAATGACCATAACTTTCACACTGGTTGCTATTATTCGCTTTATACGATTGAAAAACTCTTATATTTATATTGTATTTTATGCTTCTGGCGTTGCCTTCTTAGGCCCTAACTGTTCGATCTGGTGAAACAACGCCCTAGATTGAAGCCTTGGTTACCCGGAACGTAGATATGACCATAACTTTCACACTGGTAGCTATTATTCGTTTTATACAATGGAAAAACTGTTCTGTTTATTTTGTATTTTATGTTTCGGGCGTTGTCTTCTAAGGCCGTAACTGTTTGATCTGGTGGAGCAACGCCCTAGAGTGAAGCCTAGATTGCCTGGAACGTAGAAATGGCCATAACTTTCAAACTGGTTGCTATTATTCGTTCTATACGATGGAAAAGCTGTTGTATTTATATTGTATTTTATGCTTCTGGCGTTGACTTCTAAGGCACTAACTATTCGATCTGGTGGAGCAACGCCCTAGAGTGAAGCCTAGGTTGCCCGGAACGTAGAATTGGCCATCACTTTCAAACTGGTTGCAATTATTCCTGTTATATGATGGAAACACTGTTGTATTTTTATTGCATTTTATGCTTCGGGCGTTGACTTCTAAGGCCCTAACTATTCAATCTGCTGGAGCAACGCCCTAGGGTGAAGCCTAGGTTGCCCGGAACGTAGAAATGACCATAACTTTTACACTGGTAGCAATTATTCGTTTTATACGATGGAAAAACTGTTATATTTATATTGTATTTTTTCTTATGGCGTTGAATTCTAAGTCCCTAGCTATTGGATCTGGTGGTGCAACGCCCTACAGTGAAACCTAGGTTACCCAGAACGTAGAAATGACCAGTACTTTCACACTGTTTGCATTTATTCCTGTTATACGATGAAAAAACTTTTGCATCTTTATTGTATTTTATGCTTCTGGCGTTGACTTCTAAGGCCCTAGCTATTCGATTTGGTGGAGCAACGCCCTAGAGTGGAGCCTAGGTTGCCCGGTACGTAGAAATGACCATTACTTTCACACTGTTTGCAAACATACATTATATACGATGGAAAAGCTGTTGTATTTATATCGTATTTTATGCTTCTGGCGTTGACTTCTTCCAAACCCTAACTATTCCATCTGGTGGAACAACGCCCTAGGGTAAAGCCCAGGTTGCGCGGAACGTAGAAATGACCATAACTTTCACACTGGTAGCAATTATTCGTTTTACACTATGGAAAAACTGTTTTATATATATCGTATTTTATGCTTCTGGCGTTGACTTCTTAGGCCCTAACTATTCCATCTGGTGGAACAACGCCCTAGGGTAAAGCCCAGATTGCGCGGAACGTAGAAATGACCATAACTTTCACACTGGTAGCAATTATTTGTTTTATACGATGGAAAAACTGTTTTATTTATTTTGTATTTAATGCTTCGGTCGTTGACTTCTAAGGCCCTAACTGTTTGATCTGGTGGAGCAACGCCCTAGAGTGAAGCCTATGTTGCCCGGAACGTAGAAATAACCATAACTTTCACACAGGTTGCTATTATTCCTGTTATAGGATGGAAAGACTGTTGTATTTTTATTGTATTTTACACTTCAGGCGTTGACTTCTGAGGCCGTATCTATTCGGTGTGGTGGAAGAACGCCATACAGTGAAGCATAGTTTGCCCGGAACGTAGAAATGGCCATAAGTTTCATACTGGTTGCAATTATTCGTTTTATACGATGGAAAAACTGTTGTATTTATAATGTATTTTATGCTTCTGGCGTTCACTTCTTAGGCCCTAACTATTCGATCTGGTGGAACAACGCCCTAGGGTGAAGCCTAGGTTGCCCGGAACGTAGAAATGCCCGTAAGTTTTACACTGGTAGCAATTATTCGTTTTATACAATGGAAAAACCGTTCTATTTATTTTGTGTTTTATGCTTCGGGCGTTGACTTCTAAGGCCCTAACTGTTTGATCTGGTGGAGCAACGCCCTAGAGTGATGCCTAGGTTGCCCGGAACGTAGAGATGACCATTACTTTCACACTGCTTGCTACTATTCGTTTTTACGATGGAAAAACTGTTATATTTATATTGTATTTTATGCTTCTGGCGTTGACTTCTTAGGCCCTATCTATTCGATCTGGTGGAACAACGCCGTAGAGTGAAGCCTAGGTTGCCCGGATCGTAGAAATGACCATTACTTTCACACTGTTTGCAATTATTACTTTTATACGATGGAAAAGCTGTTGTATTTATATCTTATTTTATGCTTCTGGCGTTGACACCTAAGGACCTAACTATTCGATCTGGTGGAGCAGCACCCTAGAGTGAAGCCTAGGTTGCTCGGAATGTAGAAATGACCATTACTTTCACACTAGTTGCAATCATTCGTTTTATACGATGGAAAAGCTGTTGTATTTATATTGTATTTTATGCCTCTGGCGTTGACTTCTAAGGCCGTAGCTATTAGATGTGGTGGAGCAACGCCCTAGAGTGACGCCTAGGGTGCTCGGAACGTAGAAATGACCATTACTTTCACACTGGTTGCAATTATTCGTTTTATACGATGGAAAAGCTGTTGTATTTATATCGTATTTTATGCTTCTGGCGTTGACTTCTTAGGCCGTAACTATTCGATCTGGTGGAGCAACGCCCTGGAGTGAAACCTAGGTTGCCCGGAACGTAGAATTGGCCATCACTTTCAAACTGGTTGCAATTATTCCTGTTATATGATGGAAACACTGTCGTATTTTTTTTGCATTTTATGGTTGGGGCGTTGACTTCTAAGTCCCTAACTATTCAATCTGTTGGAGCAACGCCCTAGGGTGAAGCCTAGGTTGCTCGGAACGTAGAAATGACCATAACTTTTACACTGGTTCCAATTATTCGTTTTATACAATGGAAAAACTGTTCTATTATTTTGTATTTTATGCATCGGGCGTTGACTTCTAAAGCCCTAACTGTTTGATCTGGTGGAACAACACCGTAGAGTGAAGCCTAGGTTGCCCGGAACGTAGAAATGACCATTACTTTCACACTGTTTGAAATTATTCCTTCTATACGATGGAAAAGCTGTTGCATTTATATCGTATTTTATGCTTCTGGCGTTTACTTCTAAGGACCTATCTATTCGATCTGGTGGAGCAACGCCCTAGAGAGAAGCCTATGTTGCTCGGAATGTAGAAATGACCATAACTTTCACACTGGATGCAATTATTCGTTTTATGCGATGGAAACGCTGTTGTATTTATATTGAATTTTATGCGTCTGGCGTTCACTTCTTAGGCCCTAACTAATCGGTCTGGTTGAACAACGCCGTAGAGTGAAGCCTAGGTTGCCCGGAAAGTAGAAATGACCATAACTTTCATACTGGTTGCAATTATTCGTTTTATACGATGGAAAAACTGTTATATTTATATTGTATTTTATGCTTCTTGCGTTCACTTCTTAGGCCCTAACTATTCGATCTGGTGGAACAACACCGTAGAATGAAGCCTAGGTTGCCCGGAACGTAGAAATGAACATAACTTTTACACTGGTTCCAATTATTCGTTTTATACAATGGAAAAACTGTTCCATTTATTTTGTATTTTATGCTTCGGGCGTTGACTTCTAAAGCCCTAACTGTTTGATCTGGTGGAGCAACGCCCTAGAGTGAAGCCTAGGTTACCCGGAACGTAGAAATGACCATAACTTTCACACTGTTTGCAATTATTACTTTTATACGATGGAAAAGCTGTTGTATTTATATCTTATTTTATGCTTCTGGCGTTGACACCTAAGGACCTAACTATTCGATCTGGTGGAGCAGCACCCTAGAGTGAAGCCTAGGTTGCTCGGAATGTAGAAATGACCATTACTTTCACACTAGTTGCAATCATTCGTTTTATACGATGGAAAAGCTGTTGTATTTATATTGTATTTTATGCCTCTGGCGTTGACTTCTAAGGCCGTAGCTATTAGATGTGGTGGAGCAACGCCCTAGAGTGACGCCTAGGGTGCTCGGAACGTAGAAATGACCATTACTTTCACACTGGTTGCAATTATTCGTTTTATACGATGGAAAAGCTGTTGTATTTATATCGTATTTTATGCTTCTGGCGTTGACTTCTTAGGCCGTAACTATTCGATCTGGTGGAGCAACGCCCTGGAGTGAAACCTAGGTTGCCCGGAACGTAGAATTGGCCATCACTTTCAAACTGGTTGCAATTATTCCTGTTATATGATGGAAACACTGTCGTATTTTTTTTGCATTTTATGGTTGGGGCGTTGACTTCTAAGTCCCTAACTATTCAATCTGTTGGAGCAACGCCCTAGGGTGAAGCCTAGGTTGCTCGGAACGTAGAAATGACCATAACTTTTACACTGGTTCCAATTATTCGTTTTATACAATGGAAAAACTGTTTTATTTATTTTGTATTTTATGCTTCGGGCGTTGACTTCTAAGACACTAACTATTCGATCTGGTGGAGCAACGCCCTAGAGTGAAGCCTAGGTTGCCCGGAACGTAGAAATGACCATAACTTTCACACTGGTTGCTATCAGTCGTTTTATACGATGGAAGAACTGTTATATTTATATTGTCTTTTATGCTTCTGGCTTTGACTTCTTAGGCCCTATCTATTCGATCTTGTGGAACAACACCGTAGAGTGAAGCCTAGGTTGCCCGGAACGTAGAAATGACCATTACTTTCACACTGTTTGCAATTATTCCTTCTATACGATGGAAAAGCTGTTGTATTTATATCGTATTTTATGCTTCTGGCGTTTACTTCTAATGACCTATCTATTCGATCTGGTGGAGCAACGCCCTAGAGAGAAGCCTATGTTGATCGGAATGTAGAAATGACCATAACTTTCACACTGGATGCAATTAATCGTTTTATACGATGGAAACGCTGTTGTATTTATATTGTATTTTATGCGTCTGGCGTTCACTTCTTAGGCCCTAACTATTCGATCTGGTGGAACAACACCGTAGAGTGAAGCCTAGGTTGCCCGGTACGTAGAAATGACCATAACTTTCACACTGGTTGCTATTATTCGTTTTATACGATGGAAAAACTGTTATATTTATATTGTATTTTATGCTTCTGGCGTTCACTTCTTAGGCCCTAACTATTCGATCTGGTGGAACAACACCGTAGAGTGAAGCCTAGGTTGCCCGGAACGTAGAAATGACCATAACTCTTACACTGGTAGCAATTATTCGTTTTATACAATGGAAAAACTGTTCTATTTATTTTGTATTTTATGCTTCGGGCGTTGACTTCTAAGGCCCTAACTGATTGATCTGGTGGAGCAACGCCCTAGGGTGATGCCTGGGTTGCCCGGAACGTAGAAATGACCATAACTTTCACACTGCTTGCTAGTATTCGTTTTATACGATGGAAAAACTGTTATATTTATATTGTATTTTATGCTTCTGGCGTTGACTTCTTAGGCCCTATCTATTCGATCTGGTGGAACAACGCCGTAGAGTGAAGCCTAGGTTGCCCGGATCGTAGAAATGACCATTACTTTCACACTGTTTGCAATTATTACTTTTATACGATGGAAAAGCTGTTGTATTTATATCGTATTTTATGCTTCTGGCGTTGACAACTAAGGACCTAACTATTCGATCTGGTGGAGCAGCGCCCTAGAGTGAAGCCTAGGTTGCTCGGAATGTAGAAATGACCATTACTTTCACACTAGTTGCAATCATTCGTTTTATACGATGGAACAGCTGTTGTATTTATATTGTATTTTATGCCTCTGGCGTTGACTTCTAAGGCCGTAGCTATTAGATGTGGTGGAGCAACGCCCTAGAGTGACGCCTAGGGTGCTCGGAACGTAGAAATGACCATTACTTTCACACTGGTTGCAATTATTCGTTTTATACGATGGAAAAGCTGTTGTATTTATATCGTATTTTATGCTTCTGGCGTTGACTTCTTAGGCCGTAACTATTCGATCTGGTGGAGCAACGCCCTGGAGTGAAACCTAGGTTGCCCGGAACGTAGAATTGGCCATCACTTTCAAACAGGTTGCAATTATTCCTGATATATGATGGAAACACTGTCGTATTTTTTTTGCATTTTATGGTTGGGGCGTTGACTTCTAAGTCCCTAACTATTCAATCTGTTGGAGCAACGCCCTAGGGTGAAGCCTAGGTTGCCCGGAACGTAGAAATGAACATAACTTTTACACTGGTTCCAATTATTCGTTTTATACAATGGAAAAACTGTTCCATTTATTTTGTATTTTATGCTTCGGGCGTTGACTTCTAAAGCCCTAACTGTTTGATCTGGTGGAGCAACGCCCTAGAGTGAAGCCTAGGTTACCCGGAACGTAGAAATGACCATAACTTTCACACTGTTTGCAATTATTACTTTTATACGATGGAAAAGCTGTTGTATTTATATCTTATTTTATGCTTCTGGCGTTGACACCTAAGGACCTAACTATTCGATCTGGTGGAGCAGCACCCTAGAGTGAAGCCTAGGTTGCTCGGAATGTAGAAATGACCATTACTTTCACACTAGTTGCAATCATTCGTTTTATACGATGGAAAAGCTGTTGTATTTATATTGTATTTTATGCCTCTGGCGTTGACTTCTAAGGCCGTAGCTATTAGATGTGGTGGAGCAACGCCCTAGAGTGACGCCTAGGGTGCTCGGAACGTAGAAATGACCATTACTTTCACACTGGTTGCAATTATTCGTTTTATACGATGGAAAAGCTGTTGTATTTATATCGTATTTTATGCTTCTGGCGTTGACTTCTTAGGCCGTAACTATTCGATCTGGTGGAGCAACGCCCTGGAGTGAAACCTAGGTTGCCCGGAACGTAGAATTGGCCATCACTTTCAAACTGGTTGCAATTATTCCTGTTATATGATGGAAACACTGTCGTATTTTTTTTGCATTTTATGGTTGGGGCGTTGACTTCTAAGTCCCTAACTATTCAATCTGTTGGAGCAACGCCCTAGGGTGAAGCCTAGGTTGCTCGGAACGTAGAAATGACCATAACTTTTACACTGGTTCCAATTATTCGTTTTATACAATGGAAAAACTGTTTTATTTATTTTGTATTTTATGCTTCGGGCGTTGACTTCTAAGACACTAACTATTCGATCTGGTGGAGCAACGCCCTAGAGTGAAGCCTAGGTTGCCCGGAACGTAGAAATGACCATAACTTTCACACTGGTTGCTATCAGTCGTTTTATACGATGGAAGAACTGTTATATTTATATTGTCTTTTATGCTTCTGGCTTTGACTTCTTAGGCCCTATCTATTCGATCTTGTGGAACAACACCGTAGAGTGAAGCCTAGGTTGCCCGGAACGTAGAAATGACCATTACTTTCACACTGTTTGCAATTATTCCTTCTATACGATGGAAAAGCTGTTGTATTTATATCGTATTTTATGCTTCTGGCGTTTACTTCTAATGACCTATCTATTCGATCTGGTGGAGCAACGCCCTAGAGAGAAGCCTATGTTGATCGGAATGTAGAAATGACCATAACTTTCACACTGGTTGCAATTATTCGTTTTATACGATGGAAAAGCTGTTGTATTTATATCGTATTTTATGCTTCTGGCGTTGACTTCTTAGGCCGTAACTATTCGATCTGGTGGAGCAACGCCCTGGAGTGAAACCTAGGTTGCCCGGAACGTAGAATTGGCCATCACTTTCAAACAGGTTGCAATTATTCCTGATATATGATGGAAACACTGTCGTATTTTTTTTGCATTTTATGGTTGGGGCGTTGACTTCTAAGTCCCTAACTATTCAATCTGTTGGAGCAACGCCCTAGGGTGAAGCCTAGGTTGCTCGGAACGTAGAAATGACCATAACTTTTACACTGGTTCCAATTATTCGTTTTATACAATGGAAAAACTGTTCTATTATTTTGTATTTTATGCTTCGGGCGTTGACTTCTAAAGCCCTAACTGTTTGATCTGGTGGAACAACACCGTAGAGTGAAGCCTAGGTTGCCCGGAACGTAGAAATGACCATTACTTTCACACTGTTTGAAATTATTCCTTCTATACGATGGAAAAGCTGTTGCATTTATATCGTATTTTATGCTTCTGGCGTTTACTTCTAAGGACCTATCTATTCGATCTGGTGGAGCAACGCCCTAGAGAGAAGCCTATGTTGCTCGGAATGTAGAAATGACCATAACTTTCACACTGGATGCAATTATTCGTTTTATGCGATGGAAACGCTGTTGTATTTATATTGAATTTTATGCGTCTGGCGTTCACTTCTTAGGCCCTAACTAATCGATCTGGTGGAACAACGCCGTAGAGTGAAGCCTAGGTTGCCCGGAAAGTAGAAATGACCATAACTTTCATACTGGTTGCAATTATTCGTTTTATACGATGGAAAAACTGTTATATTTATATTGTATTTTATGCTTCTTGCGTTCACTTCTTAGGCCCTAACTATTCGATCTGGTGGAACAACACCGTAGAATGAAGCCTAGGTTGCCCGGAAGGTAGAAATGAACATAACTTTTACACTGGTAGCAATTATTCGTTTTATACAATGGAAAAACTGATGTATTTATTTTGTATTTTATGCATCGGGCGTTGATTTCTAAGGCCCTAACTGTTTGATCTGGTGGAGCAACGCCGTAGAGTGAAGCCTAGGTGGCCCGGATCGTAGAAATGACCATTACTTTCACACTGTTTGCAATTATTCCTTTTATACGATGGAAAAGCTGTTGTATTTATATCGTATTTTATGCTTATGGCGTTGACACCTAAGTACCTAACTATTCGATCTGGTGGAGCAGCGCCCTAGAGTGAAGCCTAGGTTGCTCGGAATGTAGAAATGACCATTACTTTCACACTGGTTGCAATCATTCGTTTTATACGATGGAAAATCTGTTGTATTTATATTGTATTTTATGCCTCTGGCGTTGACTTCTAAGGCCGTAGCTATTAGATGTGGTGGAGCAACGCCCTAGAGTGACGCCTAGGGTGCTCGGAACGTAGAAATGACCATTACTTTCACACTGGTTGCAATTAGTCGTTTTATCCGATGGAAAAGCTGTTGTATTTATATCGTATTTTATGCTTCTGGCGTTGACTTCTTAGGCCGTAACCATTCGATCTGGTGGAGCAACGCCCTGGAGTGAAACCTAGGTTGCCCGGAACGTAGAATTGGCCATCACTTTCAAACTGGTTGCAATTATTCCTGTTATATGATGGAAACACTGTCGTATTTTTTTTGCATTTTATGGTTGGGGCGTTGACTTCTAAGTCGCTAACTATTCAATCTGTTGGAGCAACGACCTAGGGTGAAGCCTAGGTTGCTCGGAACGTAGAAATCACCATAACTTTTACACTGGTAGCAATTATTCGTTTTATACAATGGAAAAACTGTTCTATTTATTTTGTATTTTATGCTTCGGGCGTTGACTTCTAAAGCCCTAACTGTTTGATCTGGTGGAGCAACGCCTTAGAGTGAAGCCTCGGTTGCCCGGAACGTAGAAATGACCATAGCTTTCACACTGGTTGCTATTATTCGTTTTATACGATGGAAAAACTGTTATATTTATATTGTATTTTATGCTTCTGGCGTTCACTTCTTAGGCCCTAACTATTCGACCTGGTGGAACAACACCGTAGAGTGAAGCCTAGGTTGCCCGGAACGTAGAAATGACCATAACTTTCACACTGGTTGCTATTATTCGTTTTATACGATGGAAAAACTGTTATATTTATATCGTGTTTTATGCTTCTGGCGTTCACTTCTTAGGCCCTAACTATTCGATCTGGTGGAACAACACCGTAGAGTGAAGCCTAGGTTGCCCGGATCGTAGAAATGACCATAACTTTCACACTGGTTGCTATTATTCGTTTTATACGATGGAAAAACTGTTATATTTATATTGTATTTTATGCTTCTGGCGTTGACTTCTTAGGCCCTAACTATTCGATCTGGTGGAACAACGCCGTAGAGTGAAGCCTAGGTTGCCCGGATCGTAGAAATGACCATTACTTTCACACTGCTTGCAATTATTCCTTTTATACGATGGAAAAGCTGTTGTATTTATATCGTATTTTATGCTTCTGGCGTTGACATCTAAGGACCTAACTATTCGATCTGGTGGAGCAGCGCCCTAGAGTGAAGCCTAGGTTGCTCGGAATGTAGAAATGACCATTACTTTCACACTGGTTGCAATCATTCGTTTTATACGATGGAAAAGCTGTTGTATTTATATTGTATTTTATGCCTCTGGCGTTGACTTCTAAGGCCGTAGATATTAGATGTGGTGGAGTAACGCCCTAGAGTGACGCCTAGGGTGCTCGGAACGTAGAAACGACCATTACTTTCACACTGGTTGCAATTAGTCGTTTTATACGATGGAAAAGCTGTTGTATTTATATCGTATTTTATGCTTCTGGCGTTGACTACTTAGGCCCTAACTATTCCATCAGGTGGAACAACGCCCTGGGGTGAAGCCTAGGTTGCCCGGAACGTAAAAATGACTATAACTTTTACACTGGTAGCAATTATTCGTTTTGTACAATGGAAAAACTGTTCTATTTATTTTGTATTTTATGCTTCGGGCGTTGACTTCTAAGGCCCTAACTGTTTGATCTGGTGGAGCAACGCCCTAGAGTGAAGCCTAGGTTGCCCGGAACGTAGAAATGACCATAACTTTCACACTGGTTGCTATCATTCGTTTTATACGATGGAAAAACTGTTATATTTATATTGTAGTTTATGCTTCTGGCGTTCACTTCTTAGGCCCTAACTATTCGATCTGGTGGAACAACACCGTAGAGTGAAGCCCAGGTTGCACGGAACGTAGAAATGACCATAACCTTTACACTGGTAGCAATTATTCGTTTTATACAATGGAAAAACTGTTATATTTATATTGTATTTTATGCTTCTGGCGTTCACTTCTTAGGCCCTAACTACTCGATCTGGTGGAACAACGCCGTAGAGTGAAGCCTAGGTTGCCCGGATCGTAGAAATGACCATTACTTTCACACTGTTTGCAATTATTACTTTTATACGATGGAAAAGCTGTTGTATTTATATCGTATTTTATGCTTCTGGCGTTGACACCTAAGGACCTAACTATTCGATCTGGTGGAACAACGCCGTAGGGTGAAGCCTAGGTTGCCCGGAACGAAGAAATGACCATTACTTTCACACTGTTTGCAATTATTCCTTTTATACGATGGAAAAGCTGTTGTATTTATATCGTATTTTATGCTTCTGGCGTTGACTTCTTAGGCCCTAACTATTCGATCTGGTGGAACAACGCCGTAGGGTGAAGCCTAGGTTGCCCGGAACGTAGAAATGACCATAACTCTTACACTGGTATCAATTATTCGTTTTATACAATGGAAAAACTGTTCTATTTATTTGGTATTTTATGCTTCGGGCGTTAACTTCTAAGGCCCTAACTGTTTGATCTGGTGGAGCAACGCCCTGGAGTGAAACCTAGGTTGCCCGGAACGTAGAATTGGCCATTACTTTCACACTGTTTGCAATTATTCCTTCTATACGATGGAAAAGCTGTTGTATTTATATCGTATTTTATGCTTCTGGCGTTTACTTCTTAGGCCCTAACTATTCCATCTGGTGGAACAACGCCCTAGGGTGAAGCCAAGGTTGCCCGGAACGTAGAAATGACTATAACTTCTACACTGGTAGCAATTATTCGTTTTATACAATGGAAAAACTGTTCTATTTATTTTGTATTTTATGCTTCGGGCGTTGACTTCTAAGGCCCTAACTGTTTGATCTGGTGGAGCAACGCCCTAGAGTGAAGCCTAGGTTGCCCGGAACGTAGAAATGACCATAACTTTCACACTGGTTGCTATTATTCGTTTTATACGATGGAAAAACTGTTATATTTATATTGTATTTTATGCCTCTGGCGTTGACTTCTAAGGCCGTAGCTATTAGATGTGGTGGAGTAGCGCCCTAGAGGGACGCCTAGGGTGCTCGGAACGTAGAAACGACCATTACTTTCACACTGGTTGCACTTAGTCGTTTTATACGATGGAAAAGCTGTTGTATTTATATCGTATTTTATGCTTCTGGCGTTGACTTCTTAGGCCTTAACCATTCGATCTGGTGGAGCAACGCCCTGGAGTGAAACCTAGGTTGCCCGGAACGTAGAATTGGCCATCACTTTCAAACTGGTTGCAATTATTCCTGTTATATGATAGAAACACTGTCGTATTTTTTTTGCATTTTATGGTTGGGGCGTTGACTTCTAAGTCCCTAACTATTCAATCTGTTGGAGCAACGACCTAGGGTGAAGCCTAGGTTGCTCGGAACGTAGAAATGACCATAACTTTTACACTGCTAGCAATTATTCGTTTTATACAATGGAAAAACTGTTCTATTTATTTTGTATTTTATGCTTCGGGCGTTGACTTCTAAAGCCCGAACTGTTTGATCTGGTGGAGCAACGCCTTAGAGTGAAGCCTCGGTTGCCCGGAACGTAGAAATGACCATAGCTTTCACACTGGTTGCTATTATTCGTTTTATACGATGGAAAAACTGTTATATTTATATTGTATTTTATGCTTCTGGCGTTCACTTCTTAGGACCTAACTATTCGACCTGGTGGAACAACACCGTAGAGTGAAGCCTAGGTTGCCCGGAACGTAGAAATGACCATAACTTTCACACTGGTTGCTATTATTCGTTTTATACGATGGAAAAACTGTTATATTTATATCGTGTTTTATGCTTCTGGCGTTCACTTCTTAGGCCCGAACTATTCGATCTGGTGGAACAACACCGTTGAGTGAAGCCTAGGTTGCCCGGAACGTAGAAATGACCATAACTTTCACACTGGTTGCTATTATTCGTTTTATACGATGGAAAATCTGTTACATTTATATTGTATTTTATGCTTCTGGGGTTCACTTCTTAGGACCTAACTATTCGATCTGGTGGAACAACACCGTAGAGTGAAGCCTAGGTTGCCCGGATCGTAGAAATGACCATTACTTTCACACTGTTTGCAATTATTCCTTTTATACGATGGAAAAGCTGTTGTATTTATATCGTATTTTATGCTTCTAGCGTTGACATCTAAGGACCTAACTAATCGATCTGGTGGAGCAGCGCCCTAGAGTGACGCCTAGGTTGCTCGGAATGTAGAAATGACCATTACATTCACACTGGTTGCAATCATTCGTTTTATACGATGGAAAAGCTGTTGTATTTATATCGTATTTTATGCTTCTGGCGTTGACTTCTTAGGCCGTAACCATTCGATCTGGTGGAACAACACCGTAGAGTGAAGCCTAGGTTGCCCGGAACGTAGAAATGACCATAACTTTCACACTGGTTGCAATTATTCGTTTTATACGATGGAAACGCTGTTGTATTTATATTGTATTTTATGCCTCTGGCGTTGACTTCTAAGGCCGTAGATATTAGATGTGGTGGAGTAACGCCCTAGAGTGACGCCTAGGGTGCTCGGAACGTAGAAACGACCATTACTTTCACACTGGTTGCAATTAGTCGTTTTATACGATGGAAAAGCTGTTGTATTTATATCGTATTTTATGCTTCTGGCGTTGACTTCTTAGGCCGTAACCATTCGATCTGGTGGAACAACACCGTAGAGTGAAGCCTAGGTTGCCCGGAACGTAGAAATGACCATAACTTTCACACTGGTTGCAATTATTCGTTTTATACGACGGAAAAACTGTTGTATTTATATTGTATTTTATGCTTCGGGCGTTGACTTCTACGGCACTAACTATTCGATGTGGTGGATCAACGCAGTAGAGTGAAGCCTAGGTTGCCCGGAACTTAGAATTGGCCATCACTTTCAAACTGGTTGCAATTATACCTGTTATATGGTGGAAACACTGCTGTATTTTTATTGCATTTTATGCTTCGGGCGCTGGCTTCTGAGGCCCTAACTATTTAATCTGTTGGAGCAACGCCCTAGGGTGAAGCCTAGGTTGCCCGGAAAGTAGAAATGACCATATGTTTCGTACTGGTAGCAATTATTATTTTTATACGATGGAAAAACTGTTCTATTTACTTTGTATTTAATTCTTCGGGCGTTGGCTTCTAAGGCCCTAACTGTCTGATCTGGTGGAGCAACGCCCCAGAGTGAAGCCTAGGTTGCCCGGAACGTAGAAATGACCATAACTTTCACACTGGTTGCTATTATTCGTTTTATACGATGGAAAAACTGTTATATTTATATTGTATTTTATGCTTCGGGCATTGACTTCTAAGGCCCTAACTATTCAATCTGTTGGAGCAACGCCCTAGGGTGAAGCCTAGGTTGCCCGGAAAGTAGAAATGACCATAACTTTCATAGTGGTTGCAATTATTCGTTTTATATGATGGAAAAACTGTTGTATTTATTTTGTATTTTATGATTCGGGCGTTGACTTCTAAAGCCCTAACTGTTCGATCTGGTGGAACAACACCGTAGAGTGAAGCCTAGGTTGCCCGGAACGTAGAAATGGCCATAACTTTCACACTGGTTGCTATTATTCGTTTTATACGATGGAAAAACTGTTATATTTATATCGTGTTTGATGCTTCTGGCGTTCACTTCTTAGGCCCTAACTATTCGATCTGGTGGAACAACACCGTAGAGTGAAGCCTAGGTTGCCCGGAACGTAGAAATGACCATAACCTTTACACTGGTAGCAATTATTCGTTTTATACAATGGAAAAACTGTTATATTTATATTGTATTTTATGCTTCTGGCGTTCACTTCTTAGGCCCTAACTATTCGATCTGGTGGAACAACGCCGTAGAGTGAAGCCTAGGTTGCCCGGATCGTAGAAATGACCATTACTTTCACACTGTTTGCAATTATTCCTTTTATACGATGGAAAAGCTGTTGTATTTATATCGTATTTTATGCTTCTGGCGTTGACTTCTTAGGCCCTAACTATTCGATCTGGTGGAACAACGCCGTAGGGTGAAGCCTAGGTTGCCCGGAACGTAGAAATGACCATAACTCTTACACTGGTATCAATTATTCGTTTTATACAATGGAAAAACTGTTCTATTTATTTGGTATTTTATGCTTCGGGCGTTGACTTCTAAGGCCCTAACTGTTTGATCTGGTGGAGCAACGCCCTAGAGTGAAGCCTAGGTTGCCCGGAACGTAGAATTGGCCATAAGTTTCATACTGGTTGCAATTATTCGTTTTATACAATGGAAAAACTGTTCTATTTATTTTGTATTTTATGCTTCGGGCGTTGACTTCTAAGGCCCTAACTGTTTGATCTGGTGGAGCAACGCCCTGGAGTGAAACCTAGGTTGCCCGGAACGTAGAATTGGCCATTACTTTCACACTGTTTGCAATTATTCCTTCTATACGATGGAAAAGCTGTTGTATTTATATCGTATTTTATGCTTCTGGCGTTTACTTCTTAGGCCCTAACTATTCCATCTGGTGGAACAACGCCCTAGGGTGAAGCCAAGGTTGCCCGGAACGTAGAAATGACTATAACTTCTACACTGGTAGCAATTATTCGTTTTATACAATGGAAAAACTGTTCTATTTATTTTGTATTTTATGCTTCGGGCGTTGACTTCTAAGGCCCTAACTGTTTGATCTGGTGGAGCAACGCCCTAGAGTGGAGCCTAGGTTGCCCGGAACGTAGAAATGACCATAACTTTCACACTGGTTGCTATTATTCGTTTTATACGATGGAAAAACTGTTATATTTATATTGTATTTTATGCCTCTGGCGTTGACTTCTAAGGCCGTAGCTATTAGATGTGGTGGAGTAACGCCCTAGAGGGACGCCTAGGGTGCTCGGAACGTAGAAACGACCATTACTTTCACACTGGTTGCACTTAGTCGTTTTATACGATGGAAAAGCTGTTGTATTTATATCGTATTTTATGCTTCTGGCGTTGACTTCTTAGGCCTTAACCATTCGATCTGGTGGAGCAACGCCCTGGAGTGAAACCTAGGTTGCCCGGAACGTAGAATTGGCCATCACTTTCAAACTGGTTGCAATTATTCCTGTTATATGATGGAAACACTGTCGTATTTTTTTTGCATTTTATGGTTGGGGCGTTGACTTCTAAGTCCCTAACTATTCAATCTGTTGGAGCAACGACCTAGGGTGAAGCCTAGGTTGCTCGGAACGTAGAAATGACCATAACTTTTACACTGCTAGCAATTATTCGTTTTATACAATGGAAAAACTGTTCTATTTATTTTGTATTTTATGCTTCGGGCGTTGACTTCTAAAGCCCGAACTGTTTGATCTGGTGGAGCAACGCCTTAGAGTGAAGCCTCGGTTGCCCGGAACGTAGAAATGACCATAGCTTTCACACTGGTTGCTATTATTCGTTTTATACGATGGAAAATCTGTTACATTTATATTGTATTTTATGCTTCTGGGGTTCACTTCTTAGGACCTAACTATTCGATCTGGTGGAACAACACCGTAGAGTGAAGCCTAGGTTGCCCGGATCGTAGAAATGACCATTACTTTCACACTGTTTGAAATTATTCCTTTTATACGATGGAAAAGCTGTTGTATTTATATCGTATTTTATGCTTCTAGCGTTGACATCTAAGGACCTAACTATTCGATCTGGTGGAGCAGCGCCCTAGAGTGACGCCTAGGTTGCTCGGAATGTAGAAATGACCATTACATTCACACTGGTTGCAATTATTCCTTTTATACGATGGAAAAGCTGTTGTATTTATATCGTATTTTATGCTTCTAGCGTTGACATCTAAGGACCTAACTATTCGATCTGGTGGAGCAGCGCCCTAGAGTGACGCCTAGGTTGCTCGGAACGTAGAAATGACCATAACTTTCACACTGGTTGCTATTATTCGTTTTATACGATGGAAAAACTGTTATATTTATATTGTATTTTATGCTTCGGGCATTGACTTCTAAGGCCCTAACTATTCAATCTGTTGGAGCAACGCCCTAGGGTGAAGCCTAAGTTGCCCGGAACGTAGAAATGACCATAACTTTCACACTGGTTGCTATTATTCGTTTTATACGATGGAAAATCTGTTATATTTATATAGTATTTTATGCTTCTGGCGTTCACTTCTAGGCCCTAACTATTCGATCTGCTGGAACAACACCGTAGAGTGAAGCCTAGGTTGCCCGGAACGTAGAAATGACCATTACTATCACCCTGTTTGCAATTATTCCTTTAATGCGATGGAAAAGCTGTTGTATTTATATCGTATTTTATGCCTCTGGCGTTTACTCCTAAGGACCTAACTATTCGATCTGGTGGAGCAACGCCCTAGAGTGAAGCCTATGTTGCTCGGAATGTAGAAATGACCATAACTTTCACGCTGGATGCAATAATTCGTTTTATACGATGGAAACGCTGTTGTATTTATATTGTATTTTATGCCTCTGGCGTTGACTTCTAAGGCCGTAGCTATTAGATGTGGTGGAGCAACGCCCTAGAGTGACGCCTAGGGTGCTCGGAACGTAGAAATGACCATTACTTTCACACTGGTTGCAATTATTCGTTTTATACGATGGAAAAGCTGTTGTATTTATATCGTATTTTATGCTTCTGGCGTTGACTTCTTAGGCCGTAACTATTCGATCTGGTGGAGCAACGCCCTGGAGTGAAACCTAGGTTGCCCGGAACGTAGAATTGGCCATCACTTTCAAACAGGTTGCAATTATTCCTGTTATATGATGGAAACACTGTCGTATTTTTTTTGCATTTTATGGTTGGGGCGTTGACTTCTAAGTCCCTAACTATTCAATCTGTTGGAGCAACGCCCTAGGGTGAAGCCTAGGTTGCTCGGAACGTAGAAATGACCATAACTTTTACACTGGTTCCAATTATTCGTTTTATACAATGGAAAAACAGTTCTATTTATTTTGTATTTTATGCTTCGTGCGTTGACTTCTAAAGCCCTAACTGTTTGATCTGGTGGAACAACACCGTAGAGTGAAGCCTAGGTTGCCCGGAACGTAGAAATGACCATTACTTTCACACTGTTTGCAATTATTCCTTCTATACGATGGAAAAGCTGTTGTATTTATATCGTATTTTATGCTTCTGGCGTTTACTTCTAAGGACCTATCTATTCGATCTGGTGGAGCAACGCCCTAGAGAGAAGCCTATGTTGCTCGGAATGTAGAAATGACCATAACTTTCACACTGGATGCAATTATTCGTTTTATACGATGGAAACGCTGTTGTATTTATATTGAATTTTATGCGTCTGGCGTTCACTTCTTAGGCCCTAACTAATCGATCTGGTGGAACAACGCCGTAGAGTGAAGCCTAGGTTGCCCGGAAAGTAGAAATGACCATAACTTTCATACTGGTTGCAATTATTCGTTTTATACGATGGAAAAACTGTTATATTTATATTGTATTTTATGCTTCTTGCGTTCACTTCTTAGGCCCTAACTATTCGATCTGGTGGAACAACACCGTAGAGTGAAGCCTAGGTTGCCCGGAACGTAGAAATGAACATAACTTTTACACTGGTAGCAATTATTCGTTTTATACAATGGAAAAACTGATCTATTTATTTTGTATTTTATGCATCGGGCGTTGACTTCTAAGGCCCTAACTGTTTGATCTGGTGGAGCAACGCTGTAGAGTGAAGCCTAGGTGGCCCGGATCGTAGAAATGACCATTACTTTCACACTGTTTGCAATTATTCCTTTTATACGATGGAAAAGCTGTTGTATTTATACCGTATTTTATGCTTATGGCGTTGACACCTAAGGACCTAACTATTCGATCTGGTGGAGCAGCGCCCTAGAGTGAAGCCTAGGTTGCTCGGAATGTAGAAATGACCATTACTTTCACACTGGTTGCAATCATTCGTTTTATACGATGGAAAAGCTGTTGTATTTATATTGTATTTTATGCCTCTGGCGTTGACTTCTAAGGCCGTAGCTATTAGATGTGGTGGAGCAGCGCCCTAGAGTGACGCCTAGGGTGCTCGGAACGTAGAAATGACCATTACTTTCACACTGGTTGCAATTATTCGTTTTATACGATGGAAAAGCTGTTGTATTTATATCGTATTTTATGCTTCTGGCGTTGACTTCATAGGCCGTAACTATTCGATCTGGTGGAGCAACGCTCTGGAGTGAAACCTAGGTTGCCCGGAACGTAGAATTGGCCATCACTTTCAAACTGGTTGCAATTATTCCTTTTATATGATGGAAACACTGTCGTATTTTTTTTGCATTTTATGGTTGGGGCGTTGACTTCTAAGTCCCTAACTACTCAATCTGTTGGAGCAACGCCGTAGGGTGAGGCCTAGGTTGCTCGGAACGTAGAAACGACCATAACTTTTACACTGGTTCCAATTATTCGTTTTATACAATGGAAAAACTGTTCCATTTATTTTGTATTTTATGCTTCGGGCGTTGACTTCTAAAGCCCTAACTGTTTGATCTGGTGGAGCAACGCCCTAGAGTGAAGCCTAGGTTACCCGGAACGTAGAAATGACCATAACTTTCACACTGGTTGCTATTATTCCTGTTATATGATGGAAACACTGTCGTATTTTTTTTGCATTTTATGGTTGGGGCGTTGACTTCTAAGTCCCTAACTATTCAATCTGTTGGAGCAACGCCCTAGGGTGAAGCCTAGGTTGCTTGGAACGTAGAAATGACCATAACCTTTACACTGGTACCAATTATTCGTTTTATACAATGGAAAAACTGTTCTATTTATTTTGTATTTTATGCTTCGGGCGTTGACTTCTAAAGCCCTAACTGTTTGATCTGGTGGAGCAACGCCCTAGAGTGAAGCCTAGGTTGCCCGGAACGTAGAATTGGCCATAAGTTTCATACTGGTTGCAATTATTCGTTTTATACAATGGAAAAACTGTTCTATTTATTTTGTATTTTATGCTTCGGGCGTTGACTTCTAAGGCCCTAACTGTTTGATCTGGTGGAGCAACGCCCTGGAGTGAAACCTAGGCTGCCCGGAACGTAGAATTGGCCATTACTTTCACACTGTTTGCAATTACTCCTTCTATACGATGGAAAAGCTGTTGTATTTATATCGTATTTTATGCTTCTGGCGTTTACTTCTTAGGCCCTAACTATTCCATCAGGTGGAACAACGCCCTAGGGTGAAGCCAAGGTTGCCCGGAACGTAGAAATGACTATAACTTCTACACTGGTAGCAATTATTCGTTTTATACAATGGAAAAACTGTTCTATTTATTTTGTATTTTATGCTTCGGGCGTTGACTTCTAAGGCCCTAACTGTTTGATCTGGTCGAGAAACGCCCTAGAGTGAAGCCTAGGTTGCCCGGAACGTAGAATTGACCATAACTTTCACACTGGTTGCTATTATTCGATTTATACGATGGAAAAACTGTTATATTTATATTGTATTTTATGCCTCTGGCGTTGACTTCTAAGGCCGTAGCTATTAGATGTGGTGGAGTAGCGCCCTAGAGGGACGCCTAGGGTGCTCGGAACGTAGAAACGACCATTACTTTCACACTGGTTGCACTTAGTCGTTTTATACGATGGAAAAGCTGTTGTATTTATATCGTATTTTATGCTTCTGGCGTTGACTTCTTAGGCCTTAACCATTCGATCTGGTGGAGCAACGCCCTGGAGTGAAACCTAGGTTGCCCGGAACGTAGAATTGGCCATCACTTTCAAACTGGTTGCAATTATTCCTGTTATATGATGGAAACACTGTCGTATTTTTTTTGCATTTTATGGTTGGGGCGTTGACTTCTAAGTCCCTAACTATTCAATCTGTTGGAGCAACGACCTAGGGTGAAGCCTAGGTTGCTCGGAACGTAGAAATGACCATAACTTTTACACTGCTAGCAATTATTCGTTTTATACAATGGAAAAACTGTTCTATTTATTTTGTATTTTATGCTTCGGGCGTTGACTTCTAAAGCCCGAACTGTTTGATCTGGTGGAGCAACGCCTTAGAGTGAAGCCTCGGTTGCCCGGAACGTAGAAATGACCATAGCTTTCACACTGGTTGCTATTATTCGTTTTATACGATGGAAAAGCTGTTGTATTTATATCGTATTTTATGCTTCTGGCGTTGACTACTTAGGCCCTAACTATTCCATCAGGTGGAACAACGCCCTGGGGTGAAGCCTAGGTTGCCCGGAACGTAGAAATGACAATAACTTTTACACTGGTAGCAATTATTCGTTTTATACAATGGAAAAACTGTTCTATTTATTTTGTATTTTATGCTTCGGGCGTTGACTTCTAAGGCCCTAACTGTTTGATCTGGTGGAGCAACGCCCTAGAGTGAAGCCTAGGTTGCCCGGAACGTAGAAATGACCATAACTTTCACACTGGTTGCTATTATTCGTTTTATACGATGGAAAAACTGTTATATTTATATTGTATTTTATGCTTCTGGCGTTGACTTCTTTGGCCCTAACTATTCGATCTGGTGGAACAACGCCGTAGAGTGAAGCCTAGGTTGCCCGGATCGTAGAAATGACCATTACTTTCACACTGCTTGCAATTATTCCTTTTATACGATGGAAAAGCTGTTGTATTTATATCGTATTTTATGCTTCTGGCGTTGACATCTAAGGACCTAACTATTCGATCTGGTGGAGCAGCGACCTAGAGTGAAGCCTAGGTTGCTCGGAATGTAGAAATGACCATTACTTTCACACTGGTTGCAATCATTCGTTTTATACGATGGAAAAGCTGTTGTATTTATATCGTATTTTATGCTTCTGGCGTTGACTTCTTAGGTCGTAACCATTCGATCTGGTGGAACAACACCGTAGAGTGAAGCCTAGGTTGCCCGGAACGTAGAAATGACCATAACTTTCACACTGGTTGCAATTATTCGTTTTATACGATGGAAACGCTGTTGTATTTATATTGTATTTTATGACTCTGGCGTTGACTTCTAAGGCCGTAGATATTAGATGTGGCGGAGTAACGCCCTAGGGTGACGCCTAGGGTGCTCGGAACGTAGAAACGACCATTACTTTCACACTGGTTGCAATTAGTCGTTTTATACGATGGAAAAGCTGTTGTATTTATATCGTATTTTATGCTTCTGGCGTTGACTTCTTAGGCCGTAACCATTCGATCTGGTGGAACAACACCGTAGAGTGAAGCCTAGGTTGCCCGGAACGTAGAAATGACCATAACTTTCACACTGGTTGCTATTATTCGTTTTATACGATGGAAAGTCTGTTATATTTATATAGTATTTTATGATTCGGGCGTTGACTTCTAAAGCCCTAACTGTTCGATCTGGTGGAACAACACCGTAGAGTGAAGCCTAGGTTGCCCGGAACGTAGAAATGGCCATAACTTTCACACTGGTTGCTATTATTCGTTTTATACGATGGAAAAACTGTTATATTTATATCGTGTTTGATGCTTCTGGCGTTCACTTCTTAGGCCACAACTATTCGATCTGGTGGAACAACACCGTAGAGTGAAGCCTAGGTTGCCCGGAACGTAGAAATGACCATTACTATCACCCTGTTTGCAATTATTCCTTTAATGCGATGGAAAAGCTGTTGTATTTATATCGTATTTTATGCCTCTGGCGTTTACTCCTAAGGACCTAACTATTCGATCTGGTGGAGCAACGCCCTAGAGTGAAGCCTATGTTGCTCGGAATGTAGAAATGACCATAACTTTCACGCTGGATGCAATAATTCGTTTTATACGATGGAAACGCTGTTGTATTTATATTGTATTTTATGCCTCTGGCGTTGACTTCTAAGGCCGTAGCTATTAGATGTGGTGGAGCAACGCCCTAGAGTGACGCCTAGGGTGCTCGGAACGTAGAAATGACCATTACTTTCACACTGGTTGCAATTATTCGTTTTATACGATGGAAAAGCTGTTGTATTTATATCGTATTTTATGCTTCTGGCGTTGACTTCTTAGGCCGTAACTATTCGATCTGGTGGAGCAACGCCCTGGAGTGAAACCTAGGTTGCCCGGAACGTAGAATTGGCCATCACTTTCAAACAGGTTGCAATTATTCCTGTTATATGATGGAAACACTGTCGTATTTTTTTTTGCATTTTATGGTTGGGGCGTTGACTTCTAAGTCCCTAACTATTCAATCTGTTGGAGCAACGCCCTAGGGTGAAGCCTAGGTTGCTCGGAACGTAGAAATGACCATAACTTTTACACTGGTTCCAATTATTCGTTTTATACAATGGAAAAACAGTTCTATTTATTTTGTATTTTATGCTTCGTGCGTTGACTTCTAAAGCCCTAACTGTTTGATCTGGTGGAACAACACCGTAGAGTGAAGCCTAGGTTGCCCGGAACGTAGAAATGACCATTACTTTCACACTGTTTGCAATTATTCCTTCTATACGATGGAAAAGCTGTTGTATTTATATCGTATTTTATGCTTCTGGCGTTTACTTCTAAGGACCTATCTATTCGATCTGGTGGAGCAACGCCCTAGAGAGAAGCCTATGTTGCTCGGAATGTAGAAATGACCATAACTTTCACACTGGATGCAATTATTCGTTTTATACGATGGAAACGCTGTTGTATTTATATTGAATTTTATGCGTCTGGCGTTCACTTCTTAGGCCCTAACTAATCGATCTGGTGGAACAACGCCGTAGAGTGAAGCCTAGGTTGCCCGGAAAGTAGAAATGACCATAACTTTCATACTGGTTGCAATTATTCGTTTTATACGATGGAAAAACTGTTATATTTATATTCTATTTTATGCTTCTTGCGTTCACTTCTTAGGCCCTAACTATTCGATCTGGTGGAACAACACCGTAGAGTGAAGCCTAGGTTGCCCGGAACGTAGAAATGAACATAACTTTTACACTGGTAGCAATTATTCGTTTTATACAATGGAAAAACTGATCTATTTATTTTGTATTTTATGCATCGGGCGTTGACTTCTAAGGCCCTAACTGTTTGATCTGGTGGAGCAACGCCGTAGAGTGAAGCCTAGGTGGCCCGGATCGTAGAAATGACCATTACTTTCACACTGTTTGCAATTATTCCTTTTATACGATGGAAAAGCTGTTGTATTTATATCGTATTTTATGCTTATGGCGTTGACACCTAAGGACCTAACTATTCGATCTGGTGGAGCAGCGCCCTAGAGTGAAGCCTAGGTTGCTCGGAATGTAGAAATGACCATTACTTTCACACTGGTTGCAATCATTCGTTTTATACGATGGAAAAGCTGTTGTATTTATATTGTATTTTATGCCTCTGGCGTTGACTTCTAAGGCCGTAGCTATTAGATGTGGTGGAGCAGCGCCCTAGAGTGACGCCTAGGGTGCTCGGAACGTAGAAATGACCATTACTTTCACACTGGTTGCAATTATTCGTTTTATACGATGGAAAAGCTGTTGTATTTATATCGTATTTTATGCTTCTGGCGTTGACTTCATAGGCCGTAACTATTCGATCTGGTGGAGCAACGCTCTGGAGTGAAACCTAGGTTGCCCGGAACGTAGAATTGGCCATCACTTTCAAACTGGTTGCAATTATTCCTGTTATATGATGGAAACACTGTCGTATTTTTTTTGCATTTTATGGTTGGGGCGTTGACTTCTAAGTCCCTAACTACTCAATCTGTTGGAGCAACGCCGTAGGGTGAGGCCTAGGTTGCTCGGAACGTAGAAACGACCATAACTTTTACACTGGTTCCAATTATTCGTTTTATACAATGGAAAAACTGTTCCATTTATTTTGTATTTTATGCTTCGGGCGTTGACTTCTAAAGCCCTAACTGTTTGATCTGGTGGAGCAACGCCCTAGAGTGAAGCCTAGGTTACCCGGAACGTAGAAATGACCATAACTTTCACACTGGTTGCTATTATTCCTGTTATATGATGGAAACACTGTCGTATTTTTTTTGCATTTTATGGTTGGGGCGTTGACTTCTAAGTCCCTAACTATTCAATCTGTTGGAGCAACGCCCTAGGGTGAAGCCTAGGTTGCTTGGAACGTAGAAATGACCATAACCTTTACACTGGTACCAATTATTCGTTTTATACAATGGAAAAACTGTTCTATTTATTTTGTATTTTATGCTTCGGGCGTTGACTTCTAAAGCCCTAACTGTTTGATCTGGTGGAGCAACGCCCTAGAGTGAAGCCTAGGTTGCCCGGAACGTAGAATTGGCCATAAGTTTCATACTGGTTGCAATTATTCGTTTTATACAATGGAAAAACTGTTCTATTTATTTTGTATTTTATGCTTCGGGCGTTGACTTCTAAGGCCCTAACTGTTTGATCTGGTGGAGCAACGCCCTGGAGTGAAACCTAGGCTGCCCGGAACGTAGAATTGGCCATTACTTTCACACTGTTTGCAATTACTCCTTCTATACGATGGAAAAGCTGTTGTATTTATATCGTATTTTATGCTTCTGGCGTTTACTTCTTAGGCCCTAACTATTCCATCAGGTGGAACAACGCCCTAGGGTGAAGCCAAGGTTGCCCGGAACGTAGAAATGACTATAACTTCTACACTGGTAGCAATTATTCGTTTTATACAATGGAAAAACTGTTCTATTTATTTTGTATTTTATGCTTCGGGCGTTGACTTCTAAGGCCCTAACTGTTTGATCTGGTCGAGCAACGCCCTAGAGTGAAGCCTAGGTTGCCCGGAACGTAGAATTGACCATAACTTTCACACTGGTTGCTATTATTCGATTTATACGATGGAAAAACTGTTATATTTATATTGTATTTTATGCCTCTGGCGTTGACTTCTAAGGCCGTAGCTATTAGATGTGGTGGAGTAGCGCCCTAGAGGGACGCCTAGGGTGCTCGGAACGTAGAAACGACCATTACTTTCACACTGGCTGCACTTAGTCGTTTTATACGATGGAAAAGCTGTTGTATTTATATCGTATTTTATGCTTCTGGCGTTGACTTCTTAGGCCTTAACCATTCGATCTGGTGGAGCAACGCCCTGGAGTGAAACCTAGGTTGCCCGGAACGTAGAATTGGCCATCACTTTCAAACTGGTTGCAATTATTCCTGTTATATGATGGAAACACTGTCGTATTTTTTTTGCATTTTATGGTTGGGGCGTTGACTTCTAAGTCCCTAACTATTCAATCTGTTGGAGCAACGACCTAGGGTGAAGCCTAGGTTGCTCGGAACGTAGAAATGACCATAACTTTTACACTGCTAGCAATTATTCGTTTTATACAATGGAAAAACTGTACTATTTATTTTGTATTTTATGCTTCGGGCGTTGACTTCTAAAGCCCGAACTGTTTGATCTGGTGGAGCAACGCCTTAGAGTGAAGCCTCGGTTGCCCGGAACGTAGAAATGACCATAGCTTTCACACTGGTTGCTATTATTCGTTTTATACGATGGAAAAGCTGTTGTATTTATATCGTATTTTATGCTTCTGGCGTTGACTACTTAGGCCCTAACTATTCCATCAGGTGGAACAACGCCCTGGGGTGAAGCCTAGGTTGCCCGGAACGTAGAAATGACAATAACTTTTACACTGGTAGCAATTATTCGTTTTATACAATGGAAAAACTGTTCTATTTATTTTGTATTTTATGCTTCGGGCGTTGACTTCTAAGGCCCTAACTGTTTGATCTGGTGGAGCAACGCCCTAGAGTGAAGCCTAGGTTGCCCGGAACGTAGAAATGACCATAACTTTCACACTGGTTGCTATTATTCGTTTTATACGATGGAAAAACTGTTATATTTATATTGTATTTTATGCTTCTGGCGTTGACTTCTTTGGCCCTAACTATTCGATCTGGTGGAACAACGCCGTAGAGTGAAGCCTAGGTTGCCCGGATCGTAGAAATGACCATTACTTTCACACTGCTTGCAATTATTCCTTTTATACGATGGAAAAGCTGTTGTATTTATATCGTATTTTATGCTTCTGGCGTTGACATCTAAGGACCTAACTATTCGATCTGGTGGAGCAGCGCCCTAGAGTGAAGCCTAGGTTGCTCGGAATGTAGAAATGACCATTACTTTCACACTGGTTGCAATCATTCGTTTTATACGATGGAAAAGCTGTTGTATTTATATCGTATTTTATGCTTCTGGCGTTGACTTCTTAGGTCGTAACCATTCGATCTGGTGGAACAACACCGTAGAGTGAAGCCTAGGTTGCCCGGAACGTAGAAATGACCATAACTTTCACACTGGTTGCAATTATTCGTTTTATACGATGGAAACGCTGTTGTATTTATATTGTATTTTATGACTCTGGCGTTGACTTCTAAGGCCGTAGATATTAGATGTGGCGGAGTAACGCCCTAGAGTGACGCCTAGGGTGCTCGGAACGTAGAAACGACCATTACTTTCACACTGGTTGCAATTAGTCGTTTTATACGATGGAAAAGCTGTTGTATTTATATCGTATTTTATGCTTCTGGCGTTGACTTCTTAGGCCGTAACCATTCGATCTGGTGGAACAACACCGTAGAGTGAAGCCTAGGTTGCCCGGAACGTAGAAATGACCATAACTTTCACACTGGTTGCTATTATTCGTTTTATACGATGGAAAGTCTGTTATATTTATATAGTATTTTATGATTCGGGCGTTGACTTCTAAAGCCCTAACTGTTCGATCTGGTGGAACA
This sequence comes from Calliopsis andreniformis, assembly GCF_051401765.1. Classification (NCBI taxonomy): domain Eukaryota; kingdom Metazoa; phylum Arthropoda; class Insecta; order Hymenoptera; family Andrenidae; genus Calliopsis; species Calliopsis andreniformis. The sequence continues at coordinate 3,503,139 of NW_027480436.1, read as the reverse complement.
ACACCGTAGAGTGAAGCCTAGGTTGCCCGGAACGTAGAAATGGCCATAACTTTCACACTGGTTGCTATTATTCGTTTTATACGATGGAAAAACTGTTATATTTATATCGTGTTTGATGCTTCTGGCGTTCACTTCTTAGGCCACAACTATTCGATCTGGTGGAACAACACCGTAGAGTGAAGCCTAGGTTGCCCGGAACGTAGAAATGACCATAACTTTCACACTGGTTGCTATTATTCGTTTTATACGATGGAAAGTCTGTTATATTTATATAGTATTTTATGCTTCTGGCGTTCACTTCTTAGGCCCTAACTATTCGATCTGGTGGAACAACACCGTAGAGTGAAGCCTAGGTTGCCCGGAACGTAGAAATGACCATTACTATCACCCTGTTTGCAATTATTCCTTTAATGCGATGGAAAAGCTGTTGTATTTATATCGTATTCTATGCCTCTGGCGTTTACTTCTAAGGACCTAACTATTCGATCTGGTGGAGCAACGCCCTAGAGTGAAGCCTATGTTGCTCGGAATGTAGAAATGACCATAACTTTCACGCTGGATGCAATTATTCGTTTTATACGATGGAAACGCTGTTGTATTTATATTGTATTTTATGCCTCTGGCGTTGACTTCTAAGGCCGTAGCTATTAGATGTGGTGGAGTAACGCCCTAGAGTGACGCCTAGGATGCTCGGAACGTAGAAACGACCATTACTTTCACACTGGTTGCAATTAGTCGTTTTATCCGATGGAAAAGCTGTTGGATTTATATCGTATTTTATGCTTCTGGCGTTGACTTCTTTGGCCGTAACCATTCGATCTGGTGGAGCAACGCCCTGGAGTGAAACCTAGGTTGCCCGGAACGTAGAATTGGCCATCAATTTCAAACTGGTTGCAATTATTCCTGTTATATGATGGAAACACTGTTCTATTTATTTTGTAATTTATGCTTCGGGCGTTGACTCCTAAGTCCCTAACTATTCAATCTGTTGGAGCAACGACCTAGGGTGAAGCCTAGGTTGCCCGGAACGTAGAGATGACCATAACTTCCACACTGGTTGCAATTATTCGTTTTATACGATGGAAAAGCTGTTGTATTTATATCATATTTTATGCTTCTGACGTTGACCTCTTAGGCCCTAACTATTCGATCTGGAGGAACAACGCCCTAGAGTGAAGCCCAGGTTGCCCGGAACATGGAAATGACCATTACTTTCACACTGTTTGCAAATATACATTATATACGATGGAAAAGCTGTTGTATTTATATTGTATTTTATGCTTCTGGCGTTGACTTCTTACGACCTAACTACTTAATCTGGTAGAGCACCGCCCTAGAGTGAAGCATAGGTTGCCCGGAACGTAGAACATACCATTACCTTCACACTGGTTGCAATTACTCCTGTTATACGATGGAAAAACTGTTGCATCTTTATTGTATTTTATGCTTCTGGCGTTGACTTCTAAGGCACTAACTATTCAATCTGTTGGAGCAATGCCCTAGGCTGAAGCCTAGGTTGCCCCGAACGTAGAAATGACCATAACTTTCACACTGGTTGCAATTATTCGTTTTATACAACGGAAAAGCTGTTGTATTTATATCGTATTTTATGCTTCTGGCGCTGACTTCTTAGGCCCTAACAATTCGATCTGGTGGAACAACGCCCTAGAGTGAAGCCTAGGTTGCCTGGAACGTAGAAATGACCATAACTTTCACACTGGTTGGTATTATTCGTTTTATGCGATGGAAAAACTGTTATATTTATATTGTATTTTATGCTTCTGGCGTTGACTTCTTAGGCCCTAGCTATTCGATCTGGTGGAACAACGCCCTAGAGTGAAGCCTAGGTTGCCTGGAACGTAGAAATGACCATCACTTTCACACGGGTTGCAATTATTCCTGTTACAGGATGGAAAGACTGTTGTATTTATATTGTATTTTATGCTTCTGGCGTTGATTTCTAAGGCCCTAATTATTCGATCTCGTGGAGCAACGCCCTAGAGTGAAGTCTAGGTTGCCCGGAACGTTGAAATGACCATTACATTCACACTGGTTGCAATTATTCGTCTTATACGATGGAAAAGCTGTTGTATTTATATCGTATTTTATGCTTCTGGCGTTGACTTCTTAGGCCCTAACTATTCGATCTGGTGGAACAACGCCGTAGGGTGAAGCCTAGGTTGCCCGGAACGTAGAAATGACCATTACTTTCACACTGTTTGCAATTATTCCTTTTATACGATGGAAAAGCTGTTGTATTTATATCGTATTTTATGCTTCTGGCGTTGACTTCTTAGGCCCTAACTATTCGATCTGGTGGAACAACGCCGTAGGGTGAAGCCTAGGTTGCCCGGAACGTAGAAATGTCCATTACTTTCACACTGGTTGCAATTAATCATTTTGTACGATGGAAAAGCTGTTGTATTTATATTGTATTTTATGCCTCTGGCGTTGACTTCTAAGGCCGTAGCTATTAGATGTGGTGGAGCAACGCCCCATAGTGACGCCTAGGGTGCCCGGAACGTTGAAATGACCATTACATTCACACTGGTTGCAATTATTCGTCTTATACGATGGAAAATCTGTTGTATTTATATCGTATTTTATGCTTCTGGCGTTGACTTCTTAGGCCCTAACTATTCGATCTGGTGGAACAACGCCGTAGGGTGAAGCCTAGGTTGCCCGGAACGTAGAAATGACCATTACTTTCACACTGTTTGCAATTATTCCTTTTATACGATGGAAAAGCTGTTGTATTTATATCGTATTTTATGCTTCTGGCGTTGACTTCTTAGGCCCTAACTATTCGATCTGGTGGAACAACGCCGTAGGGTGAAGCCTAGGTTGCCCGGAACGTAGAAATGACCATTACTTTCACACTGTTTGCAATTATTCCTTTTATACGATGGAAAATCTGTTGTATTTATATCGTATTTTATGCTTCTGGCGTTGACTTCTCAGGACCTAACTATTCGATCTGGTGGAGCAACGCCCTAGAGTGAAGCCTAGCTTGCCCAGAACGTAGAAATGACCATCACTTTCAAGCTGGTTGCAATTAATCCTTTTATACGATGGAAAAACTGTTGTATTTTTATTGCATTTTATGCTTCCGGCGTTGACTTCTAAGGCCCTAACTATTCAATCTGTTGGAGCAGCGCCCTAGGGTGTAGCCTAGGTTGACGGGAAAGTTGAAATGACCACAACTTTCATACTGGTTGCAATTACTCGTTTTATATGATGAATAAACTGTTGTATTTATATTGTATTTTATGCTTCTGGCGTTGACTTCTTAGGCCCTAGGTATTCGATCTGGTGGAACAACGCCCTAGAGTGAAGCCTAGGTTGCCTGGAACGTAGAAATGACCATCACATTCACACGGGTTGCAATTATTCCTGTTATAGGATGGAAAGACTGCTGTATTTATATTGTATTTTATGCTTCTGGCGTTGATTTCTAAGGCCCTAATTATTGGATCTGGTGGAGCAACGCCCTAGAGTGAAGCCTAGGTTGCCCGGAACGTAGAAATGACCATTACATTCACACTGGTTGCAATTATTCGTCTTATACGATGGAAAAGCTGTTGTATTTATATCGTATTTTATGCTTCTGGCGTTGACTTCTTAGGCCCTAACTATTCGATCTGGTTGAACAACGCCGTAGGGTGAAGCCTAGGTTGCCGGGAACGTAGAAATGACCATTACTTTCACACTGTTTGCAATTATTCCTTTTATACGATGGAAAAGCTGTTGTATTTATATCGTATTTTATGCTTCTGGCGTTGACTTCTAAGGACCTAACTATTCGATCTGGCGGAGCAACGCCCTGGAGTGAAACCTAGGTTGCCCGGGACGTAGAAGTGACCATAACTTTTAAACTGCCAGCAATTATTCGTTTTATACAATGGAAAAACTGTTCTATTTATTTTGTATTTAATGCTTCGGGCGTTGACTTCTAAGGCCCTAACTGTTTGATCTTGTGGAGCAACGCCCTAGAGTGAAGCCAATGTTTCCCGGAACGTAGAAATGACCATAACTTTCACACTGGTTGCTATTATTCCTTTTAGACGATGGAAAGCTGTTATATTTATATTGTATTTTATGCTTCTGGCGTTGACTTCTTAGGCCCTAACTATTCGATCTTGTGGAACAACGCCCAAGAGTGAAGACTAGGATGCCCGAATCGTCGATATGATCATTACTTTCGCACTGGTTGCAATTAGTCATGCCATACGATGGAAAAACTGTTGTATTTTTATTGTGTTTTACGCTTCTGGCGTTCACTTCTTAGGCCCTAACTATTCGATCTGATGGAACAATGCCCTAGAGTGACCCCTAGGTTGCCCGGAAAGTAGAAATGACCATTACTTTCACAACGTTTGCAATTATTCATTTTATACGATGGAAAAACTGTTGTACTTATATTGTATTTTAACCTTCTGGCGCTGAATTCGAAGTCCCTAGCTATTCCCTCTGGTGGAGCAACGCCCTAGGGCGAATCCTAGGTTGCCCGGAACGTAGAAATGACCATTACTTTCACACAGGAGGCAATTATTCGTTTTATACCAAGGAAAAACTGTTATATTTATATTGTATCTTATGCTTCCGGCGTTGACTTCTAAGGACCTAACTATTCGATCTGGTGGAGCAACGGCCTAGAGTAAAGCCTAGGTTGCTCGGAATGTGGAAATGACCATAACTTTCACACTGGTTGCAATTATTCGTTTTATACGATGGTAAAACTGTTGCATCTTTATCGTATTTTATGCTTCTGGCGTTGACTTCTTAGGCCCTAGCTGTTTGATCTGGTGGAGCATCTCCCTTGAGTGAAGCCTACGTTGCCCGGAACGTAGAACATACCATTACCTTCACACTGGCTGCAATTACTCCTGTTATACGATGGAAAAACTGTTGCATCTTTATTGTATCTTATGCTTCAGGCGTTGACTTCTAAGGCCCTAACTATTCGATCTGGTGGAGCAACGCCCTAGAGTGAAGCCTAGGTTGCCCGGTACGTCGGAATGACCATTACTTTCACACTGGTTGCAATTAATCATTTTGTACGATGGAAAAGCTGTTGTATTTGTATTGTATTTTATGCCTCTGGCGTTGACTTCTAAGGCCGTAGCTATTAGATGTGGTGGAGCAACGCCCCATAGTGACGCCTAGGGTGCTCTGAACGTAGAAATGACCATTACTTTCACACTGGTTGCAATTATTCGTTTTATACGACGGAAAAGCTGTTGCATTTATATCGTATTTTATGCTTCTTGCGTTGACTTCTAAGGCACTAACTATTCGATCTGGTGGAGCAACGCCCTAGAGTGAAGCCTAGGTTGCCCGGAACGTAGAATCGGCCATCACTTTCAAACTGGTTGCAATTATTCCTGTTATATGATGGAAACACGGTTGTACTTTTATTGAATTTTATGCTTCGGGTGTTGACTTCTGAGGCCGTAGCTATTCGATGTGGTGGATGAACGCCATAGAGTGAAGCCTAGGTTGCCCGGAACGTAAAAATGACCATAACTTTCATACTGGTTGCAATCATTCGTTTTATATGATGGAAAAACTGTTGTATTTATATTGTATTTTATGCTTCTGGCCTTGACTTCTAAGGCACTAACTATTCGATATGGTGGAGCAACGCCCTAGAGCGAAGCCTAGGATGCCCGGAACGTAGAATTGGCCATCACTCTCAAACTGGTTGCAATTATTCCTGTTATATGATGGAAACACTGTTGTATTTCTATTGTATTTTATGCTTCAGGCGTAGGCTTCTTAATCCGCAGCTATTCGATATGGTGGAGCACCGCCCTAGAGTGAAGCCTAGGTTGCTCGGAACGTAGAAATGACCACTACTTTCACACTGTTTGCAATTATTCATTTAATACGATGGAAAAGCTGTTGTATTTATATTGTATTTTATGCTTCGGGCGTTGACTTCTTAGGCCCTAACATATCGATCTAGTGGAGCAACGCCCTACAGTGACGCCTAGGTTGCCGGGAACGTAGAATTGGCCATCACTTTCAAACTGGTAGCAATTATTCCTGTTATATGATGGAAACACTGTTGTATTTTTTTTGCATTTTATGGTTCGGGCGTTGACTTCTAAGGCCCTAACTATTCAATCTGTTGGAGCAACGCCCTAGAGTGAAGCCTTGGTTGCTCGGAAAGTAGAAATGTCCATAAGTTTCAAACTGGTTGCAATTATTCGTTTTATGCGATGGAAAAACTGTTGTATTTATATTGTATTTTATGCTTCTGGCATTGACATCTAAGGCCCTAACTATTCAATCTGTTGGAGCAACGCCCTAGGGTGAAGCCTAGGTTGCTCGGAAAGTAGAAATGACCATAGGTTTCATACTGGTTGCAATTATTCGTTTTATACGATGGAAAAACTGTTGTATTTATATTGTATTTTATGCTTCTGGCGTTGACTTCTAAGGCCCTAGCTATTCGATCTAGTGGAGCAACGCCCTAGAGTGACGCCTAGGGTGCTCGGAACGTAGAAATGACCATTACTTTCAAACTGGTTGCAATTATTCATTTTATACGATGGAAAAGTTGTTGTATTTATATTGTACTTTATGCTTCAGGCGTTGACTTCTGAGGCCGTAGCTATTCGATGTGGTGGAAGAACACCCTAGAGTGAAGCCTAGGTTGCCCGGAACGTAGAAATGACCAGAACTTCCACACTGGTTGCAATTATTCGTTTTATACGATGGAAAAGCTGTTGTATTTATATCATATTTTATGCTTCTGGCGTTGACCTCTTAGGCCCTAACTATTCGATCTGGTGGAACAACGCCCTAGAGTGAAGCCCAGGTTGCCCGAAACATGGTAATGACCATTACTTTCACACTGTTTGCAAATATACATTATATACGATGGAAAAGCTGTTGTATTTATATTGTATTTTATGCTTCTGGCGTTGACTTCTTACGACCTAACTACTTAATCTGGTAGAGCACCGCCCTAGAGTGAAGCATAGGTTGCCCGGAACGGAGAACATACCATTACCTTCACACTGGTTGCAATTACTCCTGTTATACGATGGAAAAACTGTTGCATCTTTATTGTATTTTATGCTTCTGGCGTTGACTTCTAAGGCACTAACTATTCAATCTGTTGGAGCAATGCCCTAGGCTGAAGCCTAGGTTGCCCAGAACGTAGAAATGACCATAACTTTCACACTGGTTGCAATTATTCGTTTTATACGATGGAAAAGCTGTTGTATTTATATCGTATTTTATGCTTCTGGCGTTGACTTCTTAGGCCCTAACAATTCGATCTGGTGGAACAACGCCCTAGAGTGAAGCCTAGGTTGCCTGGAACGTAGAAATGACCATAACTTTCACACTGGTTGCTATTATTCGTTTTATGCGGTGGAAAAACTGTTATATTTATATTGTATTTTATGCTTCTCGCGTTGACTTCTTAGGCCCTAGGTATTCGATCTGGTGGAACAACGCCCTAGAGTGAAGCATAGGTTGCCTGGAACGTAGAAATGACCATCACTTTCACACGGGTTGCAATTATTCCTGTTATAGGATGGAAAGACTGTTGTATTTATATTGTATTTTATGCTTCTGGCGTTGATTTCTAAGGCCCTAATTATTGGATCTGGTGGAGCAACGCCCTAGAGTGAAGCCTAGGTTGCCCGGAACGTAGAAATGACCATTACATTCACACTGGTTGCAATTATTCGTCTTATACGATGGAAAAGCTGTTGTATTTATATCGTATTTTATGCTTCTGGCGTTGACTTCTTAGGCCCTAACTATTCGATCTGGTTGAACAACGCCGTAGGGTGAAGCCTAGGTTGCCGGGAACGTAGAAATTACCATTACTTTCACACTGTTTGCAATTATTCCTTTTATACGATGGAAAAGCTGTTGTATTTATATCGTATTTTATGCTTCTGGCGTTGACTTCTAAGGACCTAACTATTCGATCTGGCGGAGCAACGCCCTGGAGTGAAACCTAGGTTGCCCGGGACGTAGAAATGACCATAACTTTCACACTGGTTGCTATTATTCCTTTTAGACGATGGAAAGCTGTTATATTTATATTGTATTTTATGCTTCTGGCGTTGACTTCTTAGGCCCTAACTATTCGATCTTGTGGAACTACGCCCCAGAGTGAAGACTAGGATGCCCGAATCGTCGATATGATCATTACTTTCGCACTGGTTGCAATTAGTCATGCCATACGATGGAAAAACTGTTGTACTTATATTGTATTTTAACCTTCTGGCGCTGAATTCGAAGTCCCTAGCTATTCCCTCTGGTGGAGCAACGCCCTAGGGCGAATCCTAGGTTGCCCGGAACGTAGAAATGACCATTACTTTCACACAGGAGGCAATTATTCGTTTTATACCAAGGAAAAACTGTTATATTTATATTGTATCTTATGCTTCCGGCGTTGACTTCTAAGGACCTAACTATTCGATCTGGTGGAGCAACGGCCTAGAGTAAAGCCTAGGTTGCTCGGAATGTGGAAATGACCATAACTTTCACACTGGTTGCAATTATTCGTTTTATACGATGGTAAAACTGTTGCATCTTTATCGTATTTTATGCTTCTGGCGTTGACTTCTTAGGCCCTAGCTGTTTGATCTGGTGGAGCATCTCCCTTGAGTGAAGCCTACGTTGCCCGGAACGTAGAACATACCATTACCTTCACACTGGTTGCAATTACTCCTGTTATACGATGGAAAAACTGTTGCATCTTTATTGTATCTTATGCTTCAGGCGTTGACTTCTAAGGCCCTAACTATTCGATCTGGTGGAGCAACGCCCTAGAGTGAAGCCTAGGTTGCCCGGTACGTCGGAATGACCATTACTTTCACACTGGTTGCAATTAATCATTTTGTACGATGGAAAAGCTGTTGTATTTGTATTGTATTTTATGCCTCTGGCGTTGACTTCTAAGGCCGTAGCTATTAGATGTGGTGGAGCAACGCCCCATAGTGACGCCTAGGGTGCTCTGAACGTAGAAATGACCATTACTTTCACACTGGTTGCAATTATTCGTTTTATACGACGGAAAAGCTGTTGCATTTATATCGTATTTTATGCTTCTTGCGTTGACTTCTAAGGCACTAACTATTCGATCTGGTGGAGCAACGCCCTAGAGTGAAGCCTAGGTTGCCCGGAACGTAGAATCGGCCATCACTTTCAAACTGGTTGCAATTATTCCTGTTATATGATGGAAACACGGTTGTACTTTTATTGCATTTTATGCTTCGGGTGTTGACTTCTGAGGCCGTAGCTATTCGATGTGGTGGATGCACGCCATAGAGTGAAGCCTAGGTTGCTCGGAACGTAGAAATGACCACTACTTTCACACTGTTTGCAATTATTCATTTAATACGATGGAAAAGCTGTTGTATTTATATTGTATTTTATGCTTCGGGCGTTGACTTCTTAGGCCCTAACATATCGATCTAGTGGAGCAACGCCCTACAGTGAAGCCTAGGTTGCCGGGAACGTAGAATTGGCCATCACTTTCAAACTGGTAGCAATTATTCCTGTTATATGATGGAAACACTGTTGTATTTTTTTTGCATTTTATGGTTCGGGCGTTGACTTCTAAGGCCGTAGCTATTAGATGTGGTGGAGCAACGCCCTAGAGTGACGCCTAGGGTGCTCGGAACGTAGATATGACCATTACTTTCACACTGGTTGCAATTATTCGTTTTATACGATGGAAAAGCTGTTGTATTTATATCGTATTTTATGCTTCTGGCGTTGACTTCTAAGGCCCTAACTATTCAATCTGTTGGAGCAACGCCCTAGAGTGAAGCCTTGGTTGCTCGGAAAGTAGAAATGTCCATAAGTTTCATACTGGTTGCAATTATTCGTTTTATGCCATGGAAAAACTGTTGTATTTATATTGTATTTTATGCTTCTGGCATTGACATCTAAGGCCCTAACTATTCAATCTGTTGGAGCAACGCCCTAGGGTGAAGCCTAGGTTGCTCGGAAAGTAGAAATGACCATAGGTTTCATACTGGTTGCAATTATTCGTTTTATACGATGGAAAAACTGTTGTATTTATATTGTATTTTATGCTTCTGGCGTTGACTTCTAAGGCCCTAGCTATTCGATCTAGTGGAGCAACGCCCTAGAGTGACGCCTAGGGTGCTCGGAACGTAGAAATGACCATTACTTTCAACTGGTTGCAATTATTCGTTTTATACGATGGAAAAGTTGTTGTATTTATATTGTACTTTATGCTTCAGGCGTTGACTTCTGAGGCCGTAGCTATTCGATGTGGTGGAAGAACGCCATAGAGTGAAGCCTAGGTTGCCCGGAACGTAGAAATGACCAGAACTTCCACACTGGTTGCAATTATTCGTTTTATACGATGGAAAAGCTGTTGTATTTATATCATATTTTATGCTTCTGGCGTTGACCTCTTAGGCCCTAACTATTCGATCTGGTGGAACAACGCCCTAGAGTGAAGCCCAGGTTGCCCGAAACATGGTAATGACCATTACTTTCACACTGTTTGCAAATATACATTATATACGATGGAAAAGCTGTTGTATTTATATTGTATTTTATGCTTCTGGCGTTGACTTCTTACGACCTAACTACTTAATCTGGTAGAGCACCGCCCTAGAGTGAAGCATAGGTTGCCCGGAACGTAGAACATACCATTACCTTCACACTGGTTGCAATTACTCCTGTTATACGATGGAAAAACTGTTGCATCTTTATTGTATTTTATGCTTCTGGCGTTGACTTCTAAGGCACTAACTATTCAATCTGTTGGAGCAATGCCCTAGGCTGAAGCCTAGGTTGCCCAGAACGTAGAAATGACCATAACTTTCACACTGGTTGCAATTATTCGTTTTATACGATGGAAAAGCTGTTGTATTTATATCGTATTTTATGCTTCTGGCGTTGACTTCTTAGGCCCTAACAATTCGATCTGGTGGAACAACGCCCTAGAGTGAAGCCTAGGTTGCCTGGAACGTAGAAATGACCATAACTTTCACACTGGTTGCTATTATTCGTTTTATGCGGTGGAAAAACTGTTATATTTATATTGTATTTTATGCTTCTGGCGTTGACTTCTTAGGCCCTAGGTATTCGATCTGGTGGAACAACGCCCTAGAGTGAAGCCTAGGTTGCCTGGAACGTAGAAATGACCATCACTTTCACACGGGTTGCAATTATTCCTGTTATAGGATGGAAAGACTGTTGTATTTATATTGTATTTTATGCTTCTGGCGCTGATTTCTAAGGCCCTAATTATTGGATCTGGTGGAGCAACGCCCTAGAGTGAAGCCTAGGTTGCCCGGAACGTAGAAATGACCATTACATTCACACTGGTTGCAATTATTCGTCTTATACGATGGAAAAGCTGTTGTATTTATATCGTATTTTATGCTTCTGGCGTTGACTTCTTAGGCCCTAACTATTCGATCTGGTTGAACAACGCCGTAGGGTGAAGCCTAGGTTGCCGGGAACGTAGAAATGACCATTACTTTCACACTGTTTGCAATTATTCCTTTTATACGATGGAAAAGCTGTTGTATTTATATCGTATTTCATGCTTCTGGCGTTGACTTCTAAGGACCTAACTATTCGATCTGGCGGAGCAACGCCCTGGAGTGAAACCTAGGTTGCCCGGGACGTAGAAATGACCATAACTTTTAAACTGCTAGCAATTATTCGTTTTATACAATGGAAAAACTGTTCTATTTATTTTGTATTTAATGCTTCGGGCGTTGACTTCTAAGGCCCTAACTGTTTGATCTGGTGGAGCAACGCCCTAGAGTGAAGCCAATGTTGCCCGGAACGTAGAAATGACCATAACTTTCACACTGGTTGCTATTATTCCTTTTAGACGATGGAAAGCTGTTATATTTATATTGTATTTTATGCTTCTGGCGTTGACTTCTTAGGCCCTAACTATTCGATCTTGTGGAACAACGCCCCAGAGTGAAGACTAGGATGCCCGAATCGTCGATATGATCATTACTTTCGCACTGGTTGCAATTAGTCATGCCATACGATGGAAAAACTGTTGTATTTTTATTGTGTTTTACGCTTCTGGCGTTCACTTCTTAGGCCCTACCTATTCGATCTGATGGAACAATGCCCTAGAGTGACCCCTAGTTTGCCCGGAAAGTAGAAATGACCATTACTTTCACAACGTTTGCAATTATTCATTTTATAGGATGGAAAAACTGTTGTACTTATATTGTATTTTAACCTTCTGGCGCTGAATTCGAAGTCCCTAGCTATTCCCTCTGGTGGAGCAACGCCCTAGGGCGAATCCAAGGTTGCCCGGAACGTAGAAATGACCATTACTTTCACACAGGAGGCAATTATTCGTTTTATACCAAGGAAAAACTGTTATATTTATATTGTATCTTATGCTTCCGGCGTTGACTTCTAAGGACCTAACTATACGATCTGGTGGAGCAACGGCCTAGAGTAAAGCCTAGGTTGCCCGGAACGTAGAATCGGCCATCACTTTCAAACTGGTTGCAATTATTCCTGTTATATGATGGAAACACGGTTGTACTTTTATTGCATTTTATGCTTCGGGTGTTGACTTCTGAGGCCGTAGCTATTCGATGTGGTGGATGAACGCCATAGAGTGAAGCCTAGGTTGCCCGGAACGTAAAAATGACCATAACTTTCATACTGGTTGCAATCATTCGTTTTATATGATGGAAAAACTGTTGTATTTATATTGTATTTTATGCTTCTGGCATTGACTTCTAAGGCACTAACTATTCGATATGGTGGAGCAACGCACTAGAGTGAAGCCTAGGATGCCCGGAACGTAGAATTGGCCATCACTCTCAAACTGGTTGCAATTATTCCTGTTATATGATGGAAACACTGTTGTACTTCTATTGTATTTTATGCTTCAGGCGTAGGCTTCTTAATCCGCAGCTATTCGATATGGTGGAGCACCGCCCTAGAGTGAAGCCTAGGTTGCTCGGAACGTAGAAATGACCACTACTTTCACACTGTTTGCAATTATTCATTTAATACGATGGAAAAGCTGTTGTATTTATATTGTATTTTATGCTTCGGGCGTTGACTTCTTAGGCCCTAACATATCGATCTAGTGGAGCAACGCCCTACAGTGAAGCCTAGGTTGCCGGGAACGTAGAATTGGCCATCACTTTCAAACTGGTAGCAATTATTCCTGTTATATGATGGAAACACTGTTGTATTTTTTTTGCATTTTATGGTTCGGGCGTTGACTTCTAAGGCCCTAACTATTCAATCTGTTGGAGCAACGCCCTAGAGTGAAGCCTTGGTTGCTCGGAAAGTAGAAATGTCCATAAGTTTCATACTGGTTGCAATTATTCGTTTTATGCGATGGAAAAACTGTTGTATTTATATTGTATTTTATGCTTCTGGCATTGACATCTAAGGCCCTAACTATTCAATCTGTTGGAGCAACGCCCTAGGGTGAAGCCTAGGTTGCTCGGAAAGTAGAAATGACCATAGGTTTCATACTGGTTGCAATTATTCGTTTTATACGATGGAAAAACTGTTGTATTTATGTTGTATTTTATGCTTCTGGCGTTGACTTCTAAGGCCCTAGCTATTCGATCTAGTGGAGCAACGCCCTAGAGTGACGCCTAGGGTGCTCGGAACGTAGAAATGACCATTACTTTCAAACTGGTTGCAATTATTCGTTTTATACGATGGAAAAGTTGTTGTATTTATATTGTACTTTATGCTTCAGGCGTTGACTTCTGAGGCCGTAGCTATTCGATGTGGTGGAAGAACGCCATAGAGTGAAGCCTAGGTTGCCCGGAACGTAGAAATGACCAGAACTTTCATACTGGTTGCCATTAATCGTTTTCTACGATGGAAAAGCTGTTGTATTTATATCGTATTTTATGCTTCTGGCGTTGACTTCTTAGGCCCTAACTATTCGATCTGGTGGAGCAACGGCCTAGAGTGAAGCCTAGGTTGCTCGGAACGTAGAAATGGCCATTACCTTCACACTGTTTGCAATCATTCATTTTATACGATGACAAAGCTGTTGTATTTATACTGGATTTTATGCTTCCGGCGTTAACTTCTAAGGCCGTAGTTATCAGATGTGGAGCAGCAACGCCCTAGAGTGACACGTAGGTTGCCAGGCACGTAGAAATGGCCAGTACCTTCACACTGGTTACAGTTATTCGTTTTATACAATGGAAAAGCTGTTGTATTTATATTGTATTTTATGCTCCTGGCGTTGCCTTCTTAGGCCCTAACAGTTCGATCTAGTGGAACAACGCCATAGAGTGAAGCCTAGGTTACCCGGAACGTAGAAATGACCAGTACTTTCACACTGTTTGCAGATACTCCTGCTATACGATGGAAAGGCTGTTGTATTTATATCGCATTTTATGCTTCGGGCGTTGACTTCTTAGGCCCTAACATTCCGATCTAGTGGAGCAACGCCCTACAGTGAAGCCTAGATTGCCCGGAACGTGGATATGACCATAACCTTCACACAGGTTGCAATTATTCGTTTTATACGGTGTAAAGGCTGTTGTATTTATTTTGTATTTTATTCTTCTGGTGTTGACTTCTTAGGCCCTAACTATTCGATCTGGCGGAACAACGCCGTAGAGTGAAGCCTAGGTTGCCCGGAACGTAGAAATGACCATTACTTTCACACTGTTTGCAATTATTCCTTTTACACGATGGAAAACCTGTTCTATTTATTTTGTATTTTACGCTTCGGGCGTTGACTTCTAAGGCCCTAGCTATTCGATCTGGTGGAGCAATGCTCTAGAGTGAAGCCTAGGTTGCTCGGAATGTAGAAATGACCATAACTTTCACACTGGTTGCTATTATTCGTTTTAGACGATGGAAAAACTGTTATATTTATATTGTATTTCGTGCTTGTGGCGTTGACTTCTTAGGCCCTAACTATTCGATCTTGTGGAACAACGCCCCAGAGTGAAGACTAGGAGGCCCGGAACATGGAAATGACCATTACTTTCACACTGTTTGCAGTTATTCCTGTTATACGATGGAAAAACCTTTGCATCTTTATTGTATTCTATGCTTCTGGCGTTGATTTCTAAGGCCCTAACTATTCAATCTGTTGGAGCAACGCCCTAGGGTGAAGCCTAGGTTGCTCGGAAAGTAGAAATGACCATAAGTTTCTTACTGGTTGCAGTTATTCGTTTTATATGATGGAAAGACTGTTGTATTTATATTGTATTTTATGCTTCTGGCGTTCACTTCTTAGGCCCTAACCATTCGATCTGGTGGAGCAACGCCCTATGGTGAAGCCTAGGTTGCCCGGAACGTAGAAATGACCATAACTTTTACACTGGCAGCAATTATTCGTTTTATGCAATGGAAAAACTGTTCCATTTATTTTGTATTTTATGCTTCGGGCGTTGACTTCTAAGGCCCTAACTGTTTGATCTGGTGGAGCAACGCCCTAGAGTGAAGCCTAGGTTGCCCGGAACGTAGCAATGACCATTACTTTCACACTGTTTGCAATTATTCCTTTTATACGATGGAAAACTGTTGTATTTATATCGTATTTTATGCTTCTGGCGTTGACTTCTAAGGACCTAACTATTCGATCTGGCGGAGCAACGCCCTAGAGTGAAGCCTAGGTTGCTCGGAATGTAGAAATGACCATAACCTTCACACAGGTTGCAATTATTCGTTTTATACGGTGTAAAGGCTGTTGTATTTATTTTGTATTTTATTCTTCTGGTGTTGACTTCTTAGGCCCTAACTATTCGATCTGGCGGAACAACGCCGTAGAGTGAAGCCTAGGTTGCCCGGAACGTAGAAATGACCATTACTTTCGCACTGTTTGCAATTATTCCTTTTATACGATGGAAAACCTGTTCTATTTATTTTGTATTTTATGCTTCGGGCGTTGACTTCTAAGGACCTAACTATTCGATCTGGCGGAGCAACGCCCTAGAGTGAAGCCTAGGTTGCTCGGAATGTAGAAATGACCATAACTTTCACACTGGTTGCAATTATTCGTTTTATACGATGGAAAAACTGTTGCATCTTTAGCGTATTTTATGCTTCTGGCGTTGACTTCTTAGGCCGTAACTATTCGATCTGGAGTAGCAACGCCCTGGAGTGAAACCTAGGTTGCCCGGAACGTAGAAATGACCATAACTTTCACACTGGTTGCTATTATTCGTTTTATACGATGGAAAAGCTGTTGTATTTATATCGTATTTTATGCTTCTGGCGTTGACTTCTTAGGCTGTAACTATTCGCTCTGGTGGAGCAACGCCCTGGAGTGAAACCTAGGTTGCCCGGAACGTAGAAATGACCATAACTTTTACACTGGTAGCAATTATTCGTTTTATACAATGGAAAAACTGTTCTATTTATTT
The DNA here is from genome assembly GCF_051401765.1 of Calliopsis andreniformis. NCBI lineage: Eukaryota > Metazoa > Arthropoda > Insecta > Hymenoptera > Andrenidae > Calliopsis > Calliopsis andreniformis. Next base: position 3,486,769 of record NW_027480436.1, on the reverse strand, counting down.
TGAATTTAATGCTTCGGGCGTTGACTTCTAAGGCCCTAACTGTTTGAACTGGTGGAGCAACGCCATAGTGTGAAGCCTAGTTTGCCCGGAACGTAGGAATGACCATAACTTTTACACTGGTAGCAATTATTCGTTTTATACAATGGAAAAACCGTTCTTTTTATTTTGTGTTTTATGCTTGGGGCGTTGACTTCTAAGGCCCTAACTGTATGATCTGGTGGAGCAACGCCCTAGAGTGAAGCCTAGGTTGCCCGGAACTTAGAAATGACCATAACTTTCACACTGGTTGCTATTATTCGTTTTATACGATGGAAAAGCTGTTGTATTTATATCGTATTTTATGCTTCTGGCGTTGACTTCTTAGGCCGTAACTATTCGGCCTGGTGGAGCAACGCCCTAGAGTGAAGCCCAGGTTGCCGAGAAACATGGTAATGACCATTACTTTCACACTGTTTGCAAATATACATTATATACGATGGAAAAGCTGTTGTATTTATATTGTATTTTATGCTTCTGGCGTTGACTTCTTACGACCTAACTACTTAATCTGGTAGAGCACCGCCCTAGAGTGAAGCATAGGTTGCCCGGAACGTAGAACATACCATTACCTTCACACTGGTTGCAATTACTCGTGTTATACGATGGAAAAACTGTTGCATCTTTATTGTATTTTATGCTTCTGGCGTTGACTTCTAAGGCACTAACTATTCAATCTGTTGGAGCAATGCCCTAGGCTGAAGCCCAGGTTGCCCAGAACGTAGAAATGACCATAGCTTTCACACTGGTTGCAATTATTCGTTTTATACGATGGAAAAGCTGTTGTATTTATATCGTATTTTATGCTTCTGGCGTTGACTTCTTAGGCCCTAACAATTCGATCTGGTGGAACAACGCCCTAGAGTGAAGCCTAGGTTGCCTGGAACGTAGAAATGACCATAACTTTCACACTGGTTGCTATTATTCGTTTTATGCGGTGGAAAAACTGTTATATTTATATTGTATTCTATGCTTCTGGCGATGACTTCTTAGGCCCTAGGTATTCGATCTGGTGGAACAACGCCCTAGAGTGAAGCCTAGGTTGCCTGGAACGTAGAAATGACCATCACTTTCACACGGGTTGCAATTATTCCTGTTATAGGATGGAAAGACTGTTGTATTTATATTGTATTTTATGCTTCTGGCGTTGATTTCTAAGGCCCTAATTATTGGATCTGGTGGAGCAACGCCCTAGAGTGAAGCCTAGGTTGCCCGGAACGTAGAAATGACCATTACATTCACACTGGTTGCAATTATTCGTCTTATACGATGGAAAAGCTGTTGTATTTATATCGTATTTTATGCTTCTGGCGTTGACTTCTTAGGCCCTAACTATTCGATCTTGTGGAACAACGCCCCAGAGTGAAGACTAGGAGGCCCGGAACATGGAAATGACCATTACTTTCACACTGTTTGCAGTTATTCCTGTTATACGATGGAAAAACCTTTGCATCTTTATGGTATTCTATGCTTCTGGCGTTGATTTCTAAGGCCCTAACTATTCAATCTGTTGGAGCAACGCCCTAGGGTGAAGCCTAGGTTGCTCGGAAAGTAGAAATGACCATAAGTTTCTTACTGGTTGCAATTATTCGTTTTATATGATGGAAAGACTGTTGTATTTATATTGTATTTTATGCTTCTGGCGTTCACTTCTTAGGCCCTAACCATTCGATCTGGTGGAGCAACGCCCTATGGTGAAGCCTAGGTTGCCCGGAACGTAGAAATGACCATAACTTTTACACTGGCAGCAATTATTCGTTTTATGCAATGGAAAAACTGTTCCATTTATTTTGTATTTTATGCTTCGGGCGTTGACTTCTAAGGCCCTAACTGTTTGATCTGGTGGAGCAACGCCCTAGAGTGAAGCCTAGGTTGCCCGGAACGTAGCAATGACCATTACATTCACACTGTTTGCAATTATTCCTTTTATACGATGGAAAACTGTTGTATTTATATCGTATTTTATGCTTCTGGCGTTGACTTCTAAGGACCTAACTATTCGATCTGGCGGAGCAACGCCCTAGAGTGAAGCCTAGGTTGCTCGGAATGTAGAAATGACCATAACCTTCACACAGGTTGCAATTATTCGTTTTATACGGTGTAAAGGCTGTTGTATTTATTTTGTATTTTATTCTTCTGGTGTTGACTTCTTAGGCCCTAACTATTCGATCTGGCGGAACAACGCCGTAGAGTGAAGCCTAGGTTGCCCGGAACGTAGAAATGACCATTACTTTCACACTGTTTGCAATTATTCCTTTTATACGATGGAAAACCTGTTCTATTTATTTTGTATTTTATGCTTCGGGCGTTGACTTCTAAGGACCTAACTATTCGATCTGGCGGAGCAACGCCCTAGAGTGAAGCCTAGGTTGCTCGGAATGTAGAAATGACCATAACTTTCACACTGGTTGCAATTATTCGTTTTATACGATGGAAAAACTGTTGCATCTTTAGCGTATTTTATGCTTCTGGCGTTGACTTCTTAGGCCGTAACTATTCGATCTGGAGTAGCAACGCCCTGGAGTGAAACCTAGGTTGCCCGGAACGTAGAAATGACCATAACTTTCACACTGGTTGCAATTATTCGTTTTATACGATGGAAAAGCTGTTGTATTTATATCGTATTTTATGCTTCTGGCGTTGACTTCTTAGGCCGTAACTATTCGGTCTGGTGGAGCAACGCCCTGGAGTGAAACCTAGGTTGCCCGGAACGTAGAAATGACCATAACTTTTACACTGGTAGCAATTATTCGTTTTATACAATGGAAAAACTGTTCTATTTATTTTGAATTTAATGCTTCGGGCGTTGACTTCTAAGGCCCTAACTGTTTGAACTGGTGGAGCAACGCCATAGTGTGAAGCCTAGGTTGCCCGGAACGTAGGAATGACCTTAACTTTTACACTGGCAGCAATTATTCGTTTTATACAATGGAAAAACCGTTCTTTTTATTTTGTGTTTTATGCTTGGGGCGTTGACTTCTAAGGCCCTAACTGTATGATCTGGTGGAGCAACGCCCTAGAGTGAAGCCTAGGTTGCCCGGAACTTAGAAATGACCATAACTTTCACACTGGTTGCTATTATTCGTTTTATACGATGGAAAAGCTGTTGTATTTATATCGTATTTTATGCTTCTGGCGTTGACTTCTTAGGCCGTAACTATTCGGCCTGGTGGAGCAACGCCCTAGAGTTAAGCCTGGGTTGCCCAGAACGTAGAATTGGCCATCACTTTCAAACTGGTTGCAATTATTCCTTTTTTACGATGGAAAAGCTGTTGTATTTATATCGTATTTTATGCTTCTGGCGTTTACTTCTGAGGACCTAACTATTCGATCTGGTGGAGCAACGCCCTAGAGTGAAGCCTAGGTTGCTCGGAAAGTAGAAATGACCTTAAGTTTCATAGTTGCTGCAATTATTCGTTTTATACGATGGAATAACTGTTGTATTTATAATGTATTTTATGCTTCTGGCGTTGCCTTCTAAGACATTAACTATTCGATCTGGTGGAGCAACACAATAGAGTGAAGCCTAGGTTGCCCGGAACGTAGAATTGGCCATCACTATCAAACTGGTTGCAATTATTCCTGTTATATGTTGGAAACACTGTTGTATTTTTTTTGCATTTTATGGTTCGGGCGTTGACTTCTAAGGCCCTAACTATTCAATCCGTTGGAGCAGCGCCCTAGGGTGTAGCCTAGGTTGACAGGAAAGTTGAAATGACCACAACTTTCATACTGGTTGCAATTACTCGTTTTATATGATGAATAAACTGTTGTATTTATATTGTATTTTATGCTTCTGGCGTTCACTTCCTAGGCCCTAACTATTCGATCTGGTGGAACAACGCTCTGGTGTGAAGCCTAGGTTGCCGGAACGAAGAAATGACCATAACTTTCACACTTTTAGCAATTATTCGTTTTATACGATGGAAAAACTGTTCTATTTATTTTGTATTTTATGCTTCGGGCGTTGACTTCTAAGGCCCTAGCTATTCGATCTGGTCGAGCAACGCCCTAGAGTGAAGCCTAGGTTGCCCGGAACGTAGAGATGACCATAACTTCCACACTGGTTGCAATTATTCGTTTTATACGATGGAAAAGCTGTTGTATTTATATCATATTTTATGCTTCTGGCGTTGACCTGTTAGGCCCTAACTATTCGATCTAGTGGAACAACGCCCTAGAGTGAAGCCCAGGTTGCCCGAAACATGGTAATGACCATTACTTTCACACTGTTTGCAAATATACATTATATACGATGGAAAAGCTGTTGTATTTATATTGTATTTTATGCTTCTGGCGTTGACTTCTTACGACCTAACTACTTAATCTGGTAGAGCACCGCCCTAGAGTGAAGCATAGGTTGCCCGGAACGTAGAACATACCATTACCTTCACACTGGTTGCAATTACTCGTGTTATACGATGGAAAAACTGTTGCATCTTTATTGTATTTTATGCTTCTGGCGTTGACTTCTAAGGCACTAACTATTCAATCTGTTGGAGCAATGCCCTAGGCTGAAGCCCAGGTTGCCCAGAACGTAGAAATGACCATAGCTTTCACACTGGTTGCAATTATTCGTTTTATACGATGGAAAAGCTGTTGTATTTATATCGTATTTTATGCTTCTGGCGTTGACTTCTTAGGCCCTAACAATTCGATCTGGTGGAACAACGCCCTAGAGTGAAGCCTAGGTTGCCTGGAACGTAGAAATGACCATAACTTTCACACTGGTTGCTATTATTCGTTTTATGCGGTGGAAAAGCTGTTGTATTTATATCGTATTTTATGCTTCTGGCGTTGACTTCTTAGGCCCTAACTATTCGATCTGGTTGAACAACGCCGTAGGGTGAAGCCTAGGTTGCCCGGAACGTAGCAATGACCATTACTTTCACACTGTTTGCAATTATTCCTTTTATACGATGGGAAACTGTTGTATTTATATCGTATTTTATGCTTCTGGCGTTGACTTCTAAGGACCTAACTATTCAATCTGGCGGAGCAACGCCCTAGAGTGAAGCCTAGGTTGCCCGGAACTTAGAAATGACCATAACTTTCACACTGGTTGCTATTATTCGTTTTATACGATGGAAAAGCTGTTGTATTTATATCGTATTTTATGCTTCTGGCGTTGACTTCTTAGGCCGTAACTATTCGGCCTGGTGGAGCAACGCCCTAGAGTTAAGCCTGGGTTGCCCAGAACGTAGAATTGGCCATCACTTTCAAACTGGTTGCAATTATTCCTGTTATATGATGGAAACACTGTTGTATTTTTATTGCATTTTATGGTTCTGGCGTTCACTTCTTAGGCCCTAACTATTCGATCTGGAGGAACAACGGCCTAGGGTGAAGCCTAGGTTGCCCGGAACGTAGAAATAACCATTACTTTCACACTGTTTGCAATTATTCCTTTTTTACGATGGAAAAGCTGTTGTATTTATATCGTATTTTATGCTTCTGGCGTTTACTTCTGAGGACCTAACTATTCGATCTGGTGGAGCAACGCCCTAGAGTGAAGCCTAGGTTGCTCGGAAAGTAGAAATGACCTTAAGTTTCATAGTTGCTGCAATTATTCGTTTTATACGATGGAATAACTGTTGTATTTATAATGTATTTTATGCTTCTGGCGTTGCCTTCTAAGACATTAACTATTCGATCTGGTGGAGCAACACAATAGAGTGAAGCCTAGGTTGCCCGGAACGTAGAATTGGCCATCACTATCAAACTGGTTGCAATTATTCCTGTTATATGTTGGAAACACTGTTGTATTTTTTTTGCATTTTATGGTTCGGGCGTTGACTTCTAAGGCCCTAACTATTCAATCCGTTGGAGCAGCGCCCTAGGGTGTAGCCTAGGTTGACAGGAAAGTTGAAATGACCACAACTTTCATACTGGTTGCAATTACTCGTTTTATATGATGAATAAACTGTTGTATTTATATTGTATTTTATGCTTCTGGCGTTCACTTCCTAGGCCCTAACTATTCGATCTTGTGGAACAACGCCCCAGAGTGAAGACTAGGAGGCCCGGAACATGGAAATGACCATTACTTTCACACTGTTTGCAGTTATTCCTGTTATACGATGGAAAAACCTTTGCATCTTTATTGTATTTTATGCTTCTGGCGTTGATTTCTAAGGCCCTAACTATTCAGTCTGTTGGAGCAACGCCCTAGGGTGAAGCCTAGGTTGCTCGGAATGTAGAAATGACCATAAGTTTCTTACTGGTTGCAATTATTCGTTTTATACGATGGAAAGACTGTTGTATTTATATTGTATTTTATGCTTCTGGCGTTCACTTCTTAGGCCCTAACCATTCGATCTGGTGGAGCAACGCCCTATGGTGAAGCCTAGGTTGCCCGGAACGTAGAAATGACCATAACTTTTACTCTGGCAGCAATTATTCGTTTTATGCAATGGAAAAACTGTTCCATTTATTTTGTATTTTATGCTTCGGGCGTTGACTTCTAAGGCGCTAACTGTTTGATCTGGTGGAGCAACGCCCTAGAGTGAAGCCTAGGTTGCCCGGAACGTAGAAATGACCATTACTTTCACACTGTTTGCAATTATTCCTTTTATACGATGGAAAACTGTTGTATTTATATCGTATTTTATGCTTCTGGCGTTGACTTCTAAGGACCTAACTATTCAATCTGGCGGAGCAACGCCCTAGAGTGAAGCCTAGGTTGCTCGGAATGTAGAAATGACCATAACTTTCACACTGGTTGCAATTATACGTTTTATACGATGGAAAAACTGTTGCATCTTTAGCGTATTTTATGCTTCTGGCGTTGACTTCTTAGGCCGTAACTATTCGATCTGGAGTAGCAACGCCCTGGAGTGAAACCTAGGTTGCCCGGAACGTAGAAATGACCATAACTTTCACACTGGTTGCTATTATTCGTTTTATACGATGGAAAAGCTGTTGTATTTATATCGTATTTTATGCTTCTGGCGTTGACTTCTTAGGCCGTAACTATTCGGTCTGGTGGAGCAACGCCCTGGAGTGAAACCTAGGTTGCCCGGAACGTAGAAATGACCATAACTTTTACACTGGTAGCAATTATTCGTTTTATACAATGGAAAAACTGTTCTATTTATTTTGAATTTAATGCTTCGGGCGTTGACTTCTAAGGCCCTAACTGTTTGAACTGGTGGAGCAACGCCCTAGTGTGAAGCCTAGGTTGCCCGGAACGTAGGAATGACCATAACTTTTACACTGGTAGCAATTTTTCGTTTTATACAATGGAAAAACCGTTCTTTTTATTTTGTGTTTTATGCTTGGGGCGTTGACTTCTAAGGCCCTAACTGTATGATCTGGTGGAGCAACGCCCTAGAGTGATGCCTAGGTTGCCCGGAACTTAGAAATGACCATAACTTTCACACTGGTTGCTATTATTCGTTTTATACGATGGAAAAGCTGTTGTATTTATATCGTATTTTATGCTTCTGGCGTTGACTTCTTAGGCCGTAACTATTCGGTCTGGTGGAGCAACGCCCTAGAGTTAAGCCTAGGTTGCCCAGAACGTAGAATTGGCCATCACTTTCAAACTGGTTGCAATTATTCCTGTTATATGATGGAAACACTGTTGTATTTTTATTGCATTTTATGGTTCTGGCGTTCACTTCTTAGGCCCTAACTATTCGATCTGGAGGATCAACGGCCTAGGGTGAAGCCTAGGTTGCCCGGAACGTAGAAATGACCATTACTTTCTCACTGTTTGCAATTATTCCTTTTATACGATGGAAAAGCTGTTGTATTTATATCGTATTTTATGCTTCTGGCGTTTACTTCTAAGGACCTAACTATTCGATCTGGTGGAACAACGCCCTAGAGTGAAGCCTAGGTTGCTCGGAAAGTAGAAATGACCTTAAGTTTCATAGTTGCTGCAATTATTCGTTTTATACGATGGAATAACTGTTGTATTTATAATGTATTTTATGCTTCTGGCGTTGCCTTCTAAGACATTAACTATTCGATCTGGTGGAGCAACACAATAGAGTGAAGCCTAGGTTGCCCGGAACGTAGAATTGGCCATCACTATCAAACTGGTTGCAATTATTCCTGTTATATGTTGGAAACACTGTTGTATTTTTTTTGCATTTTATGGTTCGGGCGTTGACTTCTAAGGCCCTAACTATTCAATCCGTTGGAGAAACGCCCTAGGGTGAAGCTTAGGTTGCTCGGAAAGTAGAAATGACCATAAGTTTCATACTGGTTGCAATTATTCGTTTTATACGATGGAAATACTGTTGTATTTATATTGTATTATATGCTTCTGGCGTTGACTTCTAAGGACCTAACTATTCGATCTGGTGGAGCAACGCCCTAGAGTGAAGCCAAGGTTGCTCGGAAAGTAGAAATGACCATAAGTTTCATCCTGGTTGCAATTATTCGTTTTATACGATGGAAAAACTGTTGTATTTATATTGTATTTTATGCTCCTGGCGTTGACTTCTAAGGCACTATCTATTCGATCTGGTGGAGCAACGCCCTAGACTGAAGCCTAGGTTGCCCGGAACGTAGAATTGGCCATCACTTTCAAACTGGTAGCAATTATTCCTGTTATATGATGGAAACACTGTTGTATTTTTTTTGCATTTTATGGTTCGGGCGTTGACTTCTAAGGCCCTAACTATTCAATCTGTTGGAGCAACGCCCTAGAGTGAAGCCTTGGTTGCTCGGAAAGTAGAAATGTCCATAAGTTTCATACTGGTTGCAATTATTCGTTTTATGCGATGGAAAAACTGTTGTATGTATATTGTATTTTATGCTTCTGGCATTGACATCTAAGGCCCTAACTATTCAATCTGTTGGAGCAACGCCCTAGGGTGAAGCCTAGGTTGCTCGGAAAGTAGAAATGACCATAGGTTTCATACTGGTTGCAATTATTCGTTTTATACAATGGAAAAACTGTTGTATTTATATTGTATTTTATGCTTCTGGCGTTGACTTCTAAGGCCCTAGCTATTCGATCTAGTGGAGCAACGCCCTAGAGTGACGCCTAGGGTGCTCGGAACGTAGAAATGACCATTACTTTCAAACTGGTTGCAATTATTCGTTTTATACGATGGAAAAGCTGTTGTATTTATATTGTATTTTATGCTTCTGGCGTTCACTTCTTAGGCCCTAACTATTCGATCTGGTGGAGCAACGCCCTAGAGTGAAGCCTAGGTTGCTCGGAATGTAGAAATGACCATAACTTTCACACTGGTTGCAATTATTCGTTTTATACGATGGAAAAACTGTTGCATCTTTATCGTATTTTATGCTTCTGGCGTTGACTTCTTAGGCCGTAACTATTCGATCTGGAGTAGCAACGCCCTGGAGTGAAACCTAGGTTGCCCGGAACGTAGAATTGGCCGTCACTTTCAAACTGGTTGCAATTATTCGTTTTATACAATGGAAAAACTGTTCTATTTATTTTGTATTTAATGCTTCGGGCGTTGGCTTCTAAGGCCCTAACTGTTTGATCTGGTGGAGCAACGCCCTAGAGTGACGCCTAGGGTGCTCGAAACGTAGAAATGACCATTACTTTCACACTGGTTGCAATTATTCGTTTTATACGATGGAAAAGCTGTTGTATTTATATCGTATTTTATGCTTCTGGCGTTGACTTCTTAGGCCGTAACTATTCGATCTGGTGGAGCAACGCCCTGGCGTGAAACCTAGGTTGCCCGGAACGTAGAATTGGCCATCACTTTCATACTGGTTGCAATTGTTCCTGTTATATGATGTAATCACTGTTGTATTTTTTTTGCATTTTATGGTTCGGGCGTTGACTCGTAAGGACCTAACTATTCAATCTGTTGGAGCAACGCCCCAGGGTGAAGCCTAGGTAGCTCGGAAAGTAGAAATGGCCATAAGTTTCATACTGGTTGCAATTATTCGTTTTATACGATGGAAAAACTGTAGTATTTATATTGTATTTTATGCTTCTGGCGTTGACTTCTAAGGCACTAACTATTCGATATGGTGGAGCAACGCCCTAGAGTGAAGCCTAGGATGCCCGGAACATAGAATTGGCCATCACTCTCAAACTGGTTGCAATTATTCCTGTTATATGATGGAAACACTGTTGTATTTCTATTGTATTTTATGCTTCAGGCGTAGGCTTCTTAATCCGTAGCTATTCGATATGGTGGAGCACCGCCCTAGAGTGAAGCCTAGGTTGCTCGGAACGTAGAAATGACCACTACTTTCACACGGTTTGCAATTATTCATTTAATACGATGGAAGAGCTGTTGTATTTATATCGTATCTTATGCTTCGGGCGTTGACTTCTTAGGCCCTAACATATCGATCTAGTGGAGCAACGCCCTACAGTGAAGCCTAGGTTGCCCGGAACGCATAAATGACCATAACCTTCACACAGGTTGCAATTATTCGTTTTATACGGTGTAAAGGCTGTTGTATTTATTTTGTATTTTATTCTTCTGGTGTTGACTTCTTAGGCCCTAACTATTCGATCTGGCGGAACAACGCCCTAGAGTGAAGCCTAGGTCGCCCGGAACGAAGAAATGACCATTACATTCACACTGGTTGCAATTATTCGTCTTATACGATGGAAAAGCTGTTGTATTTATATCGTATTTTATGCTTCTGGCGTTGACTTCTTAGGCCCTAACTATTCCATCTGGTGGAACAACGCCATTGGGTGAAGCCTAGGCTGCGCGGTACGTAGCAATGGCTATAACTTTCACACTGGTAGCAATTATTCGTTTTATACGATGGAAAAACTGTTCTATTTATTTTGTATTTTATGCTTCGGGCGTTGACTTCTAAGGGCCTAGCTATTCGATCTGGTCGAGCAACGCCCTAGAGTGAAGCCTAGGTTGCCCGGAACGTAGAGATGACCATAACTTCCACACTGGTTGCAATTATTCGTTTTATACGATGGAAAAGCTGTTGTATTTATATCATATTTTATGCTTCTGGCGTTGACCTCTTAGGCCCTAACTATTCGATCTGGTGGAACAACGCCCTAGAGTGAAGCCCAGGTTGCCCGGAACATGGAAATGACCATTACTTTCACACTGTTTGCAAATATACATTATATACGATGCAAAAGCTGTTGTATTTATATTGTATTTTATGCTTCTGGCGTTGACTTCTTACGACCTAACTACTTAATCTGGTAGAGCACCGCCCTAGAGTGAAGCATAGGTTGCCCGGAACGTAGAACATACCATTACGTTCACACTGGTTGCAATTACTCCTGTTATACGATGGAAAAACTGTTGCATCTTTATTGTATTTTATGCTTCTGGCGTTGACTTCTAAGGCACTAACTATTCAATCTGTTGGAGCAATGCCCTAGGCTGAAGCCTAGGTTGCCCAGAACGTAGAAATGACCATAACTTTCACACTGGTTGCAATTATGCGTTTTATACGACGGAAAAGCTGTTGTATTTATATAGTATTTTATGCTTCTGGCGATGACTTCTTAGGCCCTAACAATTCGATCTGGTGGAACAACGCCCTAGAGTGAAGCCTAGGTTGCCGGGAACGTAGAAATGACCATAACTTTCACACTGGTTGCTATTATTCGTTTTATGCGATGGAAAAACTGTTATATTTATATTGTATTTTATGCTTCTGGCGTTGACTTCTTAGGCCCTAGCTATTCGATCTGGTGGAGCAACGCCCTAGAGTGAAGCCTAGGTTGCCTGGAACGTAGAAATGACCATCACTTTCACACGGGTTGCAATTATTCCTGTTATAGGATGGAAAGACTGTTGTATTTATATTGTATTTTATGCTTCTGGCGTTGATTTCTAAGGCCTTAATTATTCGATCTCGTGGAGCAACGCCCTAGAGTGAAGCCTAGGTTGCCCGGAACGTTGAAATGACCATTACATTCACACTGGTTGCAATTATTCGTCTTATACGATGGAAAAGCTGTTGTATTTATATCGTATTTTATGCTTCTGGCGTTGACTTCTTAGGCCCTAACTATTCGATCTGGTGGAACAACGCCGTATGGTGAAGCCTAGGTTGCCCGGAACGTAGAAATGACCATTACTTTCACACTGTTTGCAATTATTCCTTTTATACGATGGAAAAGCTGTTGTATTTATATCGTATTTTATGCTTCTGGCGTTGACTTCTAAGGACCTAACTATTCGATCTGGTGGAGCAACGCCCTAGAGTGAAGCCAATGTTGCCCGGAACGTAGAAATGACCATAACTTTCACACTGGTTGCTATTATTCCTTTTAGACGATGGAAAAACTGTTATATTTATATTGTATTTTATGCTTCTGGCGTTGACTTCTTAGGCCCTAACTATTCGATCTTGTGGAACAACGCCCTAGAGTGAAGACTAGGAGGCCCGGAACGTAGATATGTCCATAACCATCACACAGTTTGCAATTATTCGTTTTATACGATGGAAAGACTGTTGTATTTATTTGATAGTTTATGCTTCTGGCGTTGACTTCTTGTGCCCTAACTATTCCACCTGGTGGAACAGCGCCCTAGGGTGAAGCCTAGGTAGCCCGGAACGCAGAAATGACCAGTACTTTCACACTGGTTGCAGTTATTCGTTTTATACGATGGAAAAGCTGTTGAAATTATATCGTATTTTATGCTTCTGGCGTTGACTTCGTAGGCCCTAACTATTCCATCTGGTGGAACAACGGCCTAGGGTGAAGCCTAGGTTGCCAGGAACGTAGAAATGACCATAACTTTCACACTGGTTACCATTATTCGTTTTATACGATGGAAAAGCTGTTGTATTTATATCGTATTTTATGCTTCTGGCGTTGACTTCTAAGGACCTAACTATTCGATCTGGTGGAGCAGCGCCCTAGAGTGAAGCCAATGTTGCCCGGAACGTAGAAATGACCATAACTTTCACACTGGTTGCTATTATTCCTTTTAGACGATGGAAAAACTGTTATATTTATATTGTATTTTATGCTTCTGGCGTTGACCTCTTAGGCCCTAACTATTCGATCTGGTGGAACAACGCCCTAGAGTGAAGCCCAGGTTGCCCGGAACATGGAAATGACCATTACTTTCACACTGTTTGCAAATATACATTATATACGATGGAAAAGCTGTTGTATTTATATTGTATTTTATGCTTCTGGCGTTGACTTCTTACGACCTAACTACTTAATCTGGTAGAGCACCGCCCTAGAGTGAAGCATAGGTTGCCCGGAACGTAGAACATACCATTACCTTCACACTGGTTGCAATTACTCCTGTTATACGATGGAAAAACTGTTGCATCTTTATTGTATTTTATGCTTCTGGCGTTGACTTCTAAGGCACTAACTATTCGATATGTTGGAGCAATGCCCTAGGCTGAAGCCTAGGTTGCCCAGAACGTAGAAATGACCATAACTTTCACACTGGTTGCTATTATTCGTTTTATACGATGGAAAAGCTGTTGTATTTATATCGTATTTTATGCTTATGGCGTTGACTTCTTAGGCCGTAACTATTCGGTCTGGTGGAGCAACGCCCTGGAGTGAAACCTAGGTTGCCCGGAACGTAGAAATGACCATAACTTTTACACTGGTAGCAATTATTCGTTTTATACAATGGAAAAACTGTTCTATTTATTTTGAATTTAATGCTTCGGGCGTTGACTTCTAAGGCCCTAACTGTTTGAACTGGTGGAGCAACGCCCTAGTGTGAAGCCTAGGTTGCCCGGAACGTAGGAATGACCATAACTTTTACACTGGTTGCAATTATTCGTTTTATACAATGGAAAAACCGTTCTTTTTATTTTGTGTTTTATGCTTGGGGCGTTGACTTCTAAGGCCCTAACTGTATGATCTGGTGGAGCAACGCCCTAGAGTGAAGCCTAGGTTGCCCGGAACTTAGAAATGACCATAACTTTCACACTGGTTGCTATTATTCGTTTTATACGATGGAAAAGCTGTTGTATTTATATCGTATTTTATGCTTGTGGCGTTGACTTCTTAGGCCCTAACTATTCGATCTTGTGGAACAACGCCCCAGAGTGAAGACTAGGAGGCCCGGACCATGGAAATGACCATTACTTTCACACTGTTTGCAGTTATTCCTGTTATACGATGGAAAAACCTTTGCATCTTTATTGTATTTTATGCTTCTGGCGTTGATTTCTAAGGCCCTAACTATTCAATCTGTTGGAGCAACGACCTAGGGTGAAGCCTAGGTTGCTCGGAAAGTAGAAATGACCATAAGTTTCTTACTGGTTGCAATTATTCGTTTTATACGATGGAAAGACTGTTGTATTTATATTGTATTTTATGCTTCTGGCGTTCACTTCTTAGGCCCTAACCATTCGATCTGGTGGAGCAACGCCCTATGGTGAAGCCTAGGTTGCCCGGAACGTAGAAATGACCATAACTTTTACACTGGCAGCAATTATTCGTTTTATGCAATGGAAAAACTGTTCCATTTATTTTGTATTTTATGCTTCGGGCGTTGACTTCTAAGGCCCTAACTGTTTGATCTGGTGGAGCAACGCCCTAGAGTGAAGCCTAGGTTGCCCGGAACGTAGCAATGACCATTACTTTCACACTGTTTGCAATTATTCCTTTTATACGATGGAAAACTGTTGTATTTATATCGTATTTTATGCTTCTGGCGTTGACTTCTAAGGACCTAACTATTCGATCTGGCGGAGCAACGCCCTAGAGTGAAGCCTAGGTTGCTCGCAATGTAGAAATGACCATAACCTTCACACAGGTTGCAATTATTCGTTTTATACGGTGTAAAGGCTGTTGTATTTATTTTGTATTTTATTCTTCTGGTGTTGACTTCTTAGGCCCTAACTATTCGATCTGGCGGAACAACGCCGTAGAGTGAAGCCTAGGTTGCCCGGAACGTAGAAATGACCATTACTTTCACACTGTTTGCAATTATTCCTTTTATACGATGGAAAACCTGTTCTATTTATTTTGTATTTTATGCTTCGGGCGTTGACTTCTAAGGACCTAACCATTCGATCTGGTGGAGCAACGCCCTAGAGTGTCGCATGGGTTGCCCGGAACGTAGAAATGACCATTACTTTCACAATGTTTGCAAATATTCATTTTATACGATGGAAAAACTGTTGTACTTATATTGTATTTTATCCTTCTGGCGTTGAATTCTAAGCCCCTAGCTATTCGATCTGGTGGAGCAACGCCCTAGAGTGAAACCTAGGTTACCCGGAACGTAGACATGACCAGTACTTTCACACTGGTTGCAGTTATTCGTTTTATACAATGGAAAAACTGTTCCATTTATTTTGCATTTTATGCTTCGGGCGTTTACTTCTAAGGCCCTAGCTATTCCATCTGGTGGAGCAACACCCTAGCGTGAAGCCTAGTTTGCCCGGAACGTAGAACATACCATTACCTTCACACTGTTTGCAATTATTCCTGTTATACGATGGAAAAACTGTTGCATCTTTATTGTATTTTATGCTTCTGGCGTTAACTTCTAAGGCCCTAACTATTCGATGTGGTGGAGCAACGCCCTAGAGTGAAGCCTAGATTGCCCAGAACGTAGATATGTCCATAACCATCACACAGGTTGCAATTATTCGTTTTATACGATGGAAAGACTGTTGTATTTATTTTGTAGTTTATGCTTCTGGCGTTGACTTCTTATGCCCTAACTATTCCATCTGGTGGAACAGCGCCCTAGGGTGAAGCCTAGGTAGCCCGGAACGCAGAAATGACCAGTACTTTCACACTGGTTGCAGTTGTTCGTTTTATACAATGGAAAAACTGTTCTATGTATTTTGCATTTTATGCTTCGGGCGTTGAATTCTTAGCCCCTAGCTATTCGATCTGGTGGAGCAACGCCCTAGAGTGAAACCTAGGTTGCCAGGAACGTAGAAATGACCATAACCTTCACACTGGTTACCATTATTCGTTTTATACGATGGAAAAGCTGTTGTATTTATATCGTATTTTATGCTTCTGGCGTTGACTTCTTAGGCCCTAACTATTCCATCTGGTGGAACAGCGCCCTAGGGTGAAGCCTAGGTTGCCCGGAACGCAGAAATGACCAGTACTTTCACACTGGTTGCAGTTATTCGTTTTATACAATGGAAAAACTGATCTATGTATTTTGCATTTTATGCTTCGGGCGTTGACTTCTAAGGCCCTAACTATTCGATCTGGCGGAGCAGCGCCCTAGGGTGAAGCATAGGTTGCTCGGAATGTAGAAATAACCATAACTTTCACACTAGTTGCTATTATTCGTTTTTTACGATGGAAAAGCTGTTGTATTTATATCGTATTTTATGCTTCTGGCGTTGACTTCTAAGGACCTAACTATTCGATCTGGTGGAGCCACGCACTACAGTGATGCCCAGGTTGCCCGGAACGTAGATACGACCATAACCTTCACACTGGTTGCAAATTATTCCTGCTATACGATGGAAAAACTGTTGTATTTTTACTGCATTTTATGCTTCGGGCATTGACTTCTAAGACCCTAACTATGCAATCTGTTGGAGCAACGCCCTAGGGGGAAGCCTAGGTTGCCCGGAACGTAGAAATGACCATAACTTTCACACTGGTGGCAGTTATTCGTTTTATACAATGGAAAAACAGTTCTATTTATTTTGCATTTTATGCTTCGGGCGTTGTCTTCTAAGGCCCTAGCTATTCCATCTGGTGGAGCAACACCCTAGCGTGAAGCCTAGTTTTCCCGGAACGTAGAACATACCTTTACCTTCACACTGTTTGCAATTATTCCTGTTACACGATGGAAAAGCTGTTGCATCTTTATTGTATTTTATGCTTCTGGCGTTGACTTCTAAGGCCCTAACTATTCGATCTGGTGGACCAACGCCCTAGAGTGAAGCCTAGATTGCCCAGAACGTAGATATGTCCATAACCATCACACAGGTTGCAATTATTCGTTTTATACGATGGAAAGACTGTTGTATTTATTTTGTAGTTTATGCTTCTGGAGTTGACTTCTTGTGCCCTAACTATTCCATCTGGTGGAACAGCGCCCTAGGGTGAAGCCTAGGTAGCCCGGAACGCAGAAATGACCAGTACTTTCACACTGGTTGCAGTTATTCGTTTTATACGATGGAAAAGCTGTTGAAATTATATCGTATTTTATGCTTCTGGCGTTGACTTCTTGGGCCCTAACTATTCCATCTGGTGGAACAACGCCCTAGGGTGAAGCCTAGGTTGCCAGGAACGTAGAAATGACCATAACTTTCACACTGGTTAGCATTACTCGTTTTATATGATGGACCAGCTGTTGTACTTATATCGTATTTTATGCTTCTGGCGTTGACTTTGTAGGCCGTAGCTATTAGATGTAGCGGAGCAACGCCCTAGAGTGTCGCATGGGTTACCCGGAACGTAGAAATGACCATTACTTTCACAATGTTTGCAAATATTCATTTTATACGATGGAAAAACTGTTGTACTTATATTGTATTTTATTCTTCTGGCGTTGAATTCTAAGTCCCTAGCTATTCTATCTGGTGGAGCAACGCCCTAGAGTGAAACCTAGGTTACCCGGAACGTAGACATGACCATTACTTTCACACTGTTTGCAATTATTCATTTTATACGATGGAAAAGTTGTTGTATTTATATTGTATTTTATGCTCCTGGCGTTGACTTCTAAGGCCGTAGCTATTAGATGTGGTGGAGCAACGCATTAGAGTGACGCCTAGGTTGACCGGAACGTAGAAATGACCATTACTTTCGCAATGTCTGCAATTATTCATTTTATACGATGGAAAAACTGTTGTACTTATATTGTATTTTATCCTTCTGGCGTTGAATTCTAAGCCCCTAGCTATTCGATCTGGTGGAGCAACGCCCTAGAGTGAAACCTAGGTTACCCGGAACGTAGAAATGACCAGTACTTCCACACTGGTTGCAGTTATTCGTTTTATACAATGGAAAAACTGTTCCATTTATTTTGGATTTTATGCTTCGGGCGTTTACTTCTAAGGCCCTAGCTATTCCATCTGGTGGAGCAACACCCTAGCGTGAAGCCTAGTTTGCCCGGAACGTAGAACATACCATTACCTTCACACTGTTTGCAATTATTCCTGTTATACGATGGAAAAACTGTTGCATCTTTATTGTATTTTATGCTTCTGGCGTTAACTTCTAAGGCCCTAACTATTCGATGTGGTGGAGCAACGCCCTAGAGTGAAGCCTAGATTGCCCAGATCGCAGATATGTCCATAACCATCACACAGGTTGCAATTATTCGTTTTATACGATGGAAAGACTGTTGTATTTATTTTGTAGTTTATGCTTCTGGCGTTGACTTCTTATGCCCTAACTATTCCATCTGGTGGAACAGCGCCCTAGGGTGAAGCCTAGGTAGCCCGGAACGCAGAAATGACCAGTACTTTCACACTGGTTGCAGTTGTTCGTTTTATACAATGGAAAAACTGTTCTATGTATTTTGCATTTTATGCTTCGGGCGTTGAATTCTTAGCCCCTAGCTATTCGATCTGGTGGAGCAACGCCCTAGAGTGAAACCTAGGTTGCCAGGAACGTAGAAATGACCATAACCTTCACACTGGTTACCATTATTCGTTTTATACGATGGAAAAGCTGTTGTATTTATATCGTATTTTATGCTTCTGGCGTTGACTTCTTAGGACCTAACTATTCGATCTGGTGGAGCAACGCACTACAGTGATGCCTAGGTTGCCCGGAACGTAGATACGACCATAACCTTCACACTGGTTGCAAATTATTCCTGCTATACGATGGAAAAACTGTTGTATTTTTACTGCATTTTATGCTTCGGGCATTGACTTCTAAGACCCTAACTATGCAATCTGTTGGAGCAACGCCCTAGGGGGAAGCCTAGGTTGCCCGGAACGTAGAAATGACCATAACTTTCACACTGTTTGCAATTATTCGTTTTATACGATGGAAAAGCTGTTGAATTTATATCGTATTTTATGCTTCTGGCGTTGACTTCTAAGGCCCTAACTATTCGATCAGCTGGAGCAGCGCCCTAGAGTGAAGCCCAGGTTGCTCGAAATGTAGAAGTGACCATAACTTTCACACTGGTTGCAATTATTCGTTTTATACGATGGAAAAACTGTTGTATTTATATGGTATTTTATGCATCTGGCGTTCACTTCTTAGGCCGTAGCTATTAGATGTGGTGGAGCAACGCCCTAGAGTGTCGCATGGGTTGCCCGGAACGTAGGAATGACCATTACTTTCACAATGTTTGCAAATATTCATTTTAGACGATGGAAAAACTGTTGTACTTATATTGTATTTTATTCTTCTGGCGTTGAATTCTATGTCCCTAGCTATTCTATCTGGTGGAGCAAAGCCCTAGAGTGAAACCTAGGTTACCCGGAACGTAGACATGACCATTACTTTCACACTGTTTGCAATTATTCATTTTATACGATGGAAAAGCTGTTGTATTTATATCCTATTTTATGCTCCTGGCGTTGACTTCTAAGGCCGTAGCTATTAGATGTGGTGGAGCAACGCATTAGAGTGACGCCTAGGTTGACCGGAACGTAGAAATGACCATTACTTTCACAATGTCTGCAATTATTCATTTTATACGATGGAAAAACTGTTGTACTTATATTGTAGTTTATCCTTCTGGCGTTGAATTCTTAGCCCCTAGCTATTCGATCTGGTGGAGCAACGCCCTAGAGTGAAACGTAGGTTGCCAGGAACGTAGAAATGACCATTACTTTCACACTGGTTAACATTATTCGTTTTATACGATGGAAAAGCTGTAGTATTTATATCGTATTTTATGCTTCTGGCGTTGACTTCTTAGGCCCTAACTATTCCATCAGGTGGAACAGCGCCCTAGGGTGAAGCCTAGGTTGCCCGGAACGCAGAAATGACCAGTACTTTCACACTGGTTGCAGTTATTCGTTTTATACAATGGAAAAACTGATCTATGTATTTTGCATTTTATGCTTCGGGCGTTGACTTCTAAGGCCCTAACAATTCGATCTGGTGGAGCAGCGCCCTAGAGTGAAGCATAGGTTGCCCGGGAAGTAGAAATGACCGTAACTTTCACACTGGTTGCTATTATTCGTTTTATACGATGGAAAAGCTGTTATATTTATATTGCATATTATGCTCCGGCATTGAATTCTAAGTCCCTAGCTATTCCATCTGGTGGAACAACACCCTAGCGTGAAGCCTAGGTTGCCTGGAACGTAGAAATGACCATTACTTACACACTGTTTGTAAATATACATTACATACGATGGAAAAGCGGTTGTACTTATATTGTAATTTATGCTTCTGGCGTTGACTTCTTAGGCCCTAACTACTTGATCTGGAGGAGCAACGCCCTAGTGTGAAGCCTAGGTTTCCCGGAACGTTGAAATGACCATAACTTTCACACTGATTGCTATTATACCTTTTATACGATGGAAAACTTGTAAAATTTATATTGCATTCTATGCTTCTGGCATTGGATTCTAAGTCCCTCGCAATTCCATCTGGTGTGGCAACACCCTAGAGTGAAGCCTAGGTTGCCCGGAACGTAGAAGTGTCCATAACTTCCACACTGTTTGCAAATATACACTATATACGATGGAAAAGCTGTTGTACTTATATTGTAATTTATGCTTCTGGCGTTGACTTCTTAGGCCCTAACTATTTGATCTGGCGGAGCACCGCCCTAGAGTGAAGCCTGGGTTGCCCGGGAAGTAGAAATGACCATAACTTTCACACTGGTTGCTATTATTCGTTTTATACGATGGAAAGACTGTTGTATTTATTTTGTAGTTTGTGCTTCTGGCGTTGACTTCTTATGCCCTAGCTATTCCATCTGGTGGGACAGCGCCCTAGGGTGAAGCCTAGGTAGCCCGGAACGCAGAAATGACCAGTACTTTCACACTGGTTGCAGTTATTCGTTTTATACAATGGAAAAACTGTTCTATTTATTTTGCATTTTATGCTTCGGGCGTTGACTTCTAAGGCCCTAGCTATTCCATCTGGTGGAGCAACACCCTAGCGTGAAGCCTAGTTTGCCCGGAACGTAGAACATACCATTACCTTCACACTCTTTGCAATTATTCCTGTTATACGATGGAAAAACTTTTGCATCTTTATTGTATTTTATGCTTCTCGCGTTGACTTCTAAGGCCCTAACTATTCGATCTGGTGGAGCAACGCCCTAGAGTGAAGCCTAGATTGCCCAGAACGTAGATATGTCCATAACCATCGCACTGGTTACCATTATTCGTTTTATACGATGGAAAAGCTGTTGTATTTATATCGTATTTTATGCTTCTGGCGTTGACTTCTTAGGCCCTAACTATTCCATCTGGTGGAACAGCGCCCTAGGGTGAAGACTAGGTTGCCCGGAACGCAGAAATGACCAGTACTTTCACACTGGTTGCAATTATTCCTGTTATACGATGGAAAAACTGTTGCACCTTTATAGTATTTTATGCTCCTGGCGTTGACTTCATAGGCCCAAACTATTCGATCTGGTGGATCAACGTCCTAGAGTGAAGCCTAGGTTGACCGGAACGTAGAAATGACCATAACTTTCACACTGGTTAGCATTACTCGTTTTATATGATGGACCAGCTGTTGTACTTATATCGTATTTTATGCTTCTGGCGTTGACTTTGTAGGCCGTAGCTATTAGATGTAGCGGAGCAACGCCCTAGAGTGTCGCATGGGTTGCCCGGAACGTAGAAATGACCATTACTTTCACAATGTTTGCAAATATTCATTTTATACGATGGAAAAACTGTTGTACTTATATTGTATTTTATTCTTCTGGCGTTGAATTCTAAGTCCCTAGCTTTTCTATCTGGTGGAGCAACGCCCTAGAGTGAAACCTAGGTTACCCGGAACGTAGACATGACCATTACTTTCACACTGTTTGCAATTATTCATTTTATACGATGGAAAAGTTGTTGTATTTATATTGTATTTTATGCTCCTGGCGTTGACTTCTAAGGCCGTAGCTATTAGATGTGGTGGAGCAACGCATTAGAGTGACGCCTAGGTTGACCGGAACGTAGAAATGACCATTACTTTCGCAATGTCTGCAATTATTCATTTTATACGATCGAAAAACTGTTGTACTTATATTGTATTTTATCCTTCTGGCGTTGAATTCTAAGCCCCTAGCTATTCGATCTGGTGGAGCAACGCCCTAGAGTGAAACCTAGGTTACCCGGAACGTAGAAATGACCAGTACTTCCACACTGGTTGCAGTTATTCGTTTTATACAATGGAAAAACTGTTCCATTTATTTTGGATTTTATGCTTCGGGCGTTTACTTCTAAGGCCCTAGCTATTCCATCTGGTGGAGCAACACCCTAGCGTGAAGCCTAGTTTGCCCGGAACGTAGAACATACCATTACCTTCACACTGTTTGCAATTATTCCTGTTATACGATGGAAAAACTGTTGCATCTTTATTGTATTTTATGCTTCTGGCGTTAACTTCTAAGGCCCTAACTATTCGATGTGGTGGAGCAACGCCCTAGAGTGAAGCCTAGATTGCCCAGAACGCAGATATGTCCATAACCATCACACAGGTTGCAATTATTCGTTTTATACGATGGAAAGACTGTTGTATTTATTTTGTAGTTTATGCTTCTGGCGTTGACTTCTTATGCCCTAACTATTCCATCTGGTGGAACAGCGCCCTAGGGTGAAGCCTAGGTAGCCCGGAACGCAGAAATGACCAGTACTTTCACACTGGTTGCAGTTGTTCGTTTTATACAATGGAAAAACTGTTCTATGTATTTTGCATTTTATGCTTCGGGCGTTGAATTCTTAGCCCCTAGCTATTCGATCTGGTGGAGCAACGCCCTAGAGTGAAACCTAGGTTGCCAGGAACGTAGAAATGACCATAACCTTCACACTGGTTACCATTATTCGTTTTATACGATGGAAAAGCTGTTGTATTTATATCGTATTTTATGCTTCTGGCGTTGACTTCTTAGGACCTAACTATTCGATCTGGTGGAGCAACGCACTACAGTGATGCCTAGGTTGCCCGGAACGTAGATACGACCATAACCTTCACACTGGTTGCAAATTATTCCTGCTATACGATGGAAAAACTGTTGTATTTTTACTGCATTTTATGCTTCGGGCATTGACTTCTAAGACCCTAACTATGCAATCTGTTGGAGCAACGCCCTAGGGGGAAGCCTAGGTTGCCCGGAACGTAGAAATGACCATAACTTTCACACTGTTTGCAATTATTCGTTTTATACGATGGAAAAGCTGTTGAATTTATATCGTATTTTATGCTTCTGGCGTTGACTTCTAAGGCCCTAACTATTCGATCAGCTGGAGCAGCGCCCTAGAGTGAAGCCCAGGTTGCTCGAAATGTAGAAGTGACCATAACTTTCACACTGGTTGCAATTATTCGTTTTATACGATGGAAAAACTGTTGTATTTATATGGTATTTTATGCTTCTGGCGTTCACTTCTTAGGCCCTAACTATTCGATCTGGTGGATCAACGTCCTAGAGTGAAGCCTAGGTTGACCGGAACGTAGAAATGACCATTACTTTCACACTGTTTGCAATTATTCATTTTATACGATGGAAAAGCTGTTGTATTTATATTCTATTTTATGCTCCTGGCGTTGACTTCTAAGGCCGTAGCTATTAGATGTGGTGGAGCAACGCCCTAGAGTGTCGCATGGGTTGCCCGGAACGTAGGAATGACCATTACTTTCACAATGTTTGCAAATATTCATTTTAGACGATGGAAAAACTGTTGTACTTATATTGTATTTTATTCTTCTGGCGTTGAATTCTATGTCCCTAGCTATTCTATCTGGTGGAGCAAAGCCCTAGAGTGAAACCTAGGTTACCTGGAACGTAGACATGACCATTACTTTCACACTGTTTGCAATTATTCATTTTATACGATGGAAAAGCTGTTGTATTTATATCCTATTTTATGCTCCTGGCGTTGACTTCTAAGGCCGTAGCTATTAGATGTGGTGGAGCAACGCATTAGAGTGACGCCTAGGTTGACCGGAACGTAGAAATGACCATTACTTTCACAATGTCTGCAATTATTCATTTTATACGATGGAAAAACTGTTGTACTTATATTGTAGTTTATCCTTCTGGCGTTGAATTCTTAGCCCCTAGCTATTCGATCTGGTGGAGCAACGCCCTAGAGTGAAACGTAGGTTGCCAGGAACGTAGAAATGACCATTACTTTCACACTGGTTAACATTATTCGTTTTATACGATGGAAAAGCTGTAGTATTTATATCGTATTTTATGCTTCTGGCGTTGACTTCTTAGGCCCTAACTATTCCATCTGGTGGAGCAACGTCCTAGACTGAAGCCTAGGTTGACCGGAACGTAGAAATGACCACAACTTTCACACTGGTTGCCATTATTCGTTTTATACGATGGAAAAGCTGTTGAAACTATATCGTATTTTATGCTTCTGGCGTTGACTTCTTAGGCCCTAACTACTCCATCTGGTGGAACAACGCCCTAGGGTGAAGCCTAGGTTGCCAGGAACGTAGAAATGACCATAACTTTCACACTGGTTACCATTATTCGTTTTATACGATGGAAAAGCTGTTGCATTTATATCGTATTTTATGCTTCTGGCGTTGACTTCTTAGGCCCTAACTATTCCATCTGGTGGAACAGCGCCCTAGGGTGAAGACTAGGTTGCCCGGAACGCAGAAATGACCAGTACTTTCACACTGGTCGCAGTTATTCGTTTTATACAATGGAAAAACTGATCTATGTATTTTGCATTTTATGCTTCGGGCGTTGACTTCTAAGGCCCTAAATATTCGATCTGGTGGAGCAGCGCCCTAGAGTGAAGCATAGGTTGCCCGGGAAGTAGAAATGACCATAACTTTCACACTGGTTGCTATTATTCGTTTTATACGATGGAAAAGCTGTTATATTTATATTGCATATTATGCTTCTGGCATTGAATTCTAAGTCCCTAGCTATTCCATCTGGTGGAGCAACACCCTAGCGTGAAGCCTAGGTTGCCCGGAACGGAGAAATGACCATTACTTACACACTGTTTGTAAATATACATTACATACGATGGAAAAGCGGTTGTACTTATATTGTAATTTATGCTTCTGGCGTTGACTTCTTAGGCCCTAACTACTTGATCTGGAGGAGCAACGCCCTAGTGTGAAGCCTAGGTTTCCCGGAACGTTGAAATGACCATAACTTTCACACTGATTTCTATTATACCTTTTGTACGATGGAAAAGCTGTAAAATTTATATTGCATTTTATGCTTCTGGCATTGGATTCTAAGTCCCTAGCAATTCCATCTGGTGTGGCAACACCCTAGAGTGAAGCCTAGGTTGCCCGGAACGTAGAAGTGTCCATTACTTCCACACTGTTTGCAAATATACATTATACACGATGGAAAAGCTGTTGTACTTATAATGTAATTTATGCTTCTGGCGTTGACTTCTTAGGCCCTAACTATTTGATCTGGTGGAGCACCGCCCTTGTGTGAAGCCTAGGTTGCCCGGAACGTAGAACACACCATTACCTTCACACTGGTTGCAATTATTCCTGTTATACGATGGAAGAACTGTTGCACCTTTATTGTATTTTATGCGTCTGGCGTTGACTTCATAGGCCCAAACTATTCGATCTGGTGGACCAACGTCCTAGAGTGAAGCCTAGGTTGACCGGAACGTAGAAATGACCATAACTTTCACACTGGTTACCATTACTCGTTTTATATGATGGACTAGCTGTTGTACTTATATCGTATTTTATGCTTCTGGCGTTGACTTTGTAGGCCATAGCTATTAGATGTGGTGGAGCAACGCCCTAGAGTGTCGCATGGGTTACCCGGAACGTAGAAATGACCATTACTTTCACAATGTTTGCAAATATTCATTTTATACGATGGAAAGACTGTTGTACTTATATTGTATTTTATTCTTCTGCCGTTGAATTCTAAGTCCCTAGCTATTCTATCTGGTGGAGCAACGCCCTAGAGTGAAACCTACGATACCCGGAACGTAGACATGACCATTACTTTCACACTGTTTGCAATTATTCATTTTATACGATGGAAAAGCTGTTGTATTTATATTCTATTTTATGCTCCTGGCGTTGACTTGTAAGGCCGTAGCTATTAGATGTGGTGGAGCAACGCATTAGAGTGACGCCTAGGTTGACCGGAACGTAGAAATGACTATTACCTTCACAATGTCTGCAATTATTCATTTTATACGATGGAAAAACTGTTGTACTTATATTGTATTTTATCCTTCTGGCGTTGAATTCTAAGCCCCTAGCTATTCGATCTGGTGGAGCAACGCCCTAGAGTGAAACCTAGGTTGCCAGGAACGTAGAAATGACCATAACTTTCATACTGGTTACCATTATTCGTTTTATACGATGGAAAAGCTGTTGTATTTATATCGTATTTTATGCTTCTGGCGTTGACTTCTTAGGCCCTAACTATTCCATCTGGTGGAACAGCGCCCTAGGGTGAAGCCTAGGTTGCCCGGAACGCAGAAATGACCAGTACTTTCACACTGGTTGCAGTTATTCGTTTTATACAATGGAAAAACTGATCTATGTATTTTGCATTTTATGCTTCGGGCGTTGACTTCTAAGGCCCTAACTATTCGATCTGGTGGAGCAGCGCCCTAGAGTGAAGCATAGGTTGCCCGGGAAGTAGAAATGACCGTAACTTTCACACTGGTTGCTATTATTCGTTTTATACGATGGAAAAGCTGTTATATTTATATTGCATATTATGCTTCTGGCATTGAATTCTAAGTCCCTAGCTATTCCATCTGGTGGAGCAACACCCTAGCGTGAAGCCTAGGTTGCCCGGAACGTAGAAATGACCATTACTTCCACACTGATTGTAAATAAACATTACATACGATGGAAAAGCATTTGTACTTATATTGTAATTTATGCTTCTGGCGTTGACTTCTTAGGCCCTAACTACTTGATCTGGAGGAGCAACGGCCTAGTGTGAAGCCTAGGTTTCCCGGAACGTTGAAATGACCATAACTTTCGCACTGATTGCTATTATACCTTTTATACGATGGAAAACTTGTAAAATTTATATTGCATTTTATGCTTCTGGCATTGGATTCTAAGTCCCTAGCAATTCCATCTGGCGTGGCAACACCCTAGAGTGAAGCCTAGGTTGCCCGGAACGTAGAAGTGTCCACAACTTCCACACTGTTTGCAAATATACATTATATACGATGGAAAAGCTGTTGTACTTATATTGTAATTTATGCTTCTGGCGTTGACTTCTTAGGCCCTAACTACTTGATCTGGAGGAGGAACGCCCTAGTGTAAAGCCTAGGTTTCCCGGAACGTTGAAATGACCATAACTTTCACACTGATTGCTATTATACCTTTTATACGACGGAAAACTTGTAAAATTTATATTGCATTTTATGCTTCTGGCATTGGATTCTAAGTCCCTAGCAATTCCATCTGGTGTGGCAACACCCTAGAGTGAAGCCTACATTGCCCGGAACGTAGATATGTCCATAACCATCACACAGGTTGCAATTATTCGTTTTATACGATGGAAAGACTGTTGTATTTATATCGTATTTTATGCTTCTGGCGTTGACTTCTTAGGCCCTAACTATTCCATCTGGTGGAACAGCGCCCTAGGGTGAAGCCTAGGTTGCCCGGAACGCAGAAATGACCAGTACTTTCACACTGGTTGCAGTTATTCGTTTTATACAATGGAAAAACTGTTCTATGTATTTTGCATTTTATGCTTCGGGCGTTGACTTCTAAGGCCCTAACTATTCGATCTGGTGGAGCTCACGCCCTAGAGTGAAGCCTAGGTTGCCCGGGAAGTAGAAATGACCATAACTTTCACACTGGTCGCAGTTATCCGTTTTATACAATGGAAAAACTGATCTATGTATTTTGCATTTTATGCTTCGGGCGTTGACTTCTAAGGCCCTAAATATTCGATCTGGTGGAGCAGCGCCCTAGAGTGAAGCCTAGGTTTCCCGGAACGTTGAAATGACCATAACTTTCACACTGATTTCTATTATACCTTTTGTACGATGGAAAAGCTGTAAAATTTATATTGCATTTTATGCTTCTGGCATTGGATTCTAAGTCCCTAGCAATTCCATCTGGTGTGGCAACACCCTAGAGTGAAGCCTAGGTTGCCCGGAACGTAGAAGTGTCCATTACTTCCACACTGTTTGCAAATATACATTATACACGATGGAAAAGCTGTTGTACTTATAATGTAATTTATGCTTCTGGCGTTGACTTCTTAGGCCCTAACTATTTGATCTGGTGGAGCACCGCCCTAGTGTGAAGCCTAGGTTGCCCGGAACGTAGAACACACCATTACCTTCACACTGGTTGCAATTATTCCTGTTATACGATGGAAGAACTGTTGCACCTTTATTGTATTTTATGCGTCTGGCGTTGACTTCATAGGCCCAAACTATTCGATCTGGTGGACCAACGTCCTAGAGTGAAGCCTAGGTTGACCGGAACGTAGAAATGACCATAACTTTCACACTGGTTACCATTACTCGTTTTATATGATGGACAAGCTGTTGTACTTATATCGTATTTTATGCTTCTGGCGTTGACTTTGTAGGCCATAGCTATTAGATGTGGTGGAGCAACGCCCTAGAGTGTCGCATGGGTTACCCGGAACGTAGAAATGACCATTACTTTCACAATGTTTGCAAATATTCATTTTATACGATGGAAAGACTGTTGTACTTATATTGTATTTTATTCTTCTGCCGTTGAATTCTAAGTCCCTAGCTATTCTATCTGGTGGAGCAACGCCCTAGAGTGAAACCTACGATACCCGGAACGTAGACATGACCATTACTTTCACACTGTTTGCAATTATTCATTTTATACGATGGAAAAGCTGTTGTATTTATATTGTATTTTATGCTCCTGGCGTTGACTTCTAAGGCCGTAGCTATTAGATGTGGTGGAGCAACGCATTAGAGTGACACCTAGGTTGACCGGAACGTAGAAATGACTATTACCTTCACAATGTCTGCAATTATTCATTTTATACGATGGAAAAACTGTTGTACTTATATTGTATTTTATCCTTCTGGCGTTGAATTCTAAGCCCCTAGCTATTCGATCTGGTGGAGCAACGCCCTAGAGTGAAAACTAGGTTGCCAGGAACGTAGAAATGACCATAACTTTCACACTGGTTACCATTATTCGTTTTATACGATGGAAAAGCTGTTGTATTTATATCGTATTTTATGCTTCTGGCGATGACTTCTTAGGCCCTAACTATTCCATCTGGTGGAACAGCGCCCTAGGGTGAAGCCTAGGTTGCCCGGAACGCAGAAATGACCAGTACTTTCACACTGGTTGCAGTTATTCGTTTTATACAATGGAAAAACTGATCTATGTATTTTGCATTTTATGCTTCGGGCGTTGACTTCTAAGGCCCTAACTATTCGATCTGGTGGAGCAGCGCCCTAGAGTGAAGCATAGGTTGCCCGGGAAGTAGAAATGACCATAACTTTCACACTGGTTGCTATTATTCGTTTTATACGATGGAAAAGCTGTTATATTTATATTGCATATTATGCTTCTGGCATTGAATTCTAAGTCCCTAGCTATTCCATCTGGTGGAGCAACACCCTAGCGTGAAGCCTAGGTTGCCCGGAACGTAGAAATGACCATTACTTCCACACTGATTGTAAATAAACATTACATACGATGGAAAAGCATTTGTACTTATATTGTAATTTATGCTTCTGGCGTTGACTTCTTAGGCCCTAACTACTTGATCTGGAGGAGCAACGGCCTAGTGTGAAGCCTAGGTTTCCCGGAACGTTGAAATGACCATAACTTTCGCACTGATTGCTATTATACCTTTTATACGATGGAAAACTTGTAAAATTTATATTGCATTTTATGCTTCTGGCATTGGATTCTAAGTCCCTAGCAATTCCATCTGGTGTGGCAACACCCTAGAGTGAAGCCTAGGTTGCCCGGAACGTAGAAGTGTCCACAACTTCCACACTGTTTGCAAATATACATTATATACGATGGAAAAGCTGTTGTACTTATATTGTAATTTATGCTTCTGGCGTTGACTTCTTAGGCCCTAACTACTTGATCTGGAGGAGGAACGCCCTAGTGTGAAGCCTAGGTTTCCCGGAACGTTGAAATGACCATAACTTTCACACTGATTGCTATTATACCTTTTATACGATGGAAAACTTGTAAAATTTATATTGCATTTTATGCTTCTGGCATTGGATTCTAAGTCCCTAGCAATTCCATCTGGTGTGGCAACACCGTAGAGTGAAGCCTACATTGCCCGGAACGTAGATATGTCCATAACCATCACACAGGTTGCAATTATTCGTTTTATACGATGGAAAGACTGTTGTATTTGTTTTGTAGTTTATGCTTCTGGCGTTGACTTCTTAGGCCCTAACTATTCCATCTGGTGGAACAGCGCCCTAGGGTGTAGCCTAGGTTGCCCGGAACGCAGAAATGACCAGTACTTTCACACTGGTTGCAGTTATTCGTTTTATACAATGGAAAAACTGTTCTATGTATTTTGCATTTTATGCTTCGGGCGTTGACTTCTAAGGCCCTAACTATTCGATCTGGTGGAGCTCACGCCCTAGAGTGAAGCCTAGGTTGCCCGGGAAGTAGAAATGACCATAACTTTCACACTGGTCGCAGTTATCCGTTTTATACAATGGAAAAACTGATCTATGTATTTTGCATTTTATGCTTCGGGCGTTGACTTCTAAGGCCCTAAATATTCGATCTGGTGGAGCAGCGCCCTAGAGTGAAGCCTAGGTTTCCCGGAACGTTGAAATGACCATAACTTTCACACTGATTTCTATTATACCTTTTGTACGATGGAAAAGCTGTAAAATTTATATTGCATTTTATGCTTCTGGCATTGGATTCTAAGTCCCTAGCAATTCCATCTGGTGTGGCAACACCCTAGAGTGAAGCCTAGGTTGCCCGGAACGTAGAAGTGTCCATTACTTCCACACTGTTTGCAAATATACATTATACACGATGGAAAAGCTGTTGTACTTATAATGTAATTTATGCTTCTGGCGTTGACTTCTTAGGCCCTAACTATTTGATCTGGTGGAGCACCGCCCTAGTGTGAAGCCTAGGTTGCCCGGAACGTAGAACACACCATTACCTTCACACTGGTTGCAATTATTCCTGTTATACGATGGAAAAACTGTTGCACCTTTATTGTATTTTATGCGTCTGGCGTTGACTTCATAGGCCCAAACTATTCGACCTGGTGGACCAACGTCCTAGAGTGAAGCCTAGGTTGACCGGAACGTAGAAATGACCATAACTTTCACACTGGTTACCATTACTCGTTTTATATGATGGACAAGCTGTTGTACTTATATCGTATTTTATGCTTCTGGCGTTGACTTTGTAGGCCATAGCTATTAGATGTGGTGGAGCAACGCCCTAGAGTGTCGCATGGGTTACCCGGAACGTAGAAATGACCATTACTTTCACAATGTTTGCAAATATTCATTTTATACGATGGAAAGACTGTTGTACTTATATTGTATTTTATTCTTCTGCCGTTGAATTCTAAGTCCCTAGCTATTCTATCTGGTGGAGCAACGCCCTAGAGTGAAACCTACGTTACCCGGAACGTAGACATGACCATTACTTTCACACTGTTTGCAATTATTCATTTTATACGATGGAAAAGCTGTTGTATTTATATTGTATTTTATGCTCCTGGCGTTGACTTCTAAGGCCGTAGCTATTAGATGTGGTGGAGCAACGCATTAGAGTGACGCCTAGGTTGACCGGAACGTAGAAATGACTATTACCTTCACAATGTCTGTAATTATTCATTTTATACGATGGAAAAACTGTTGTACTTATATTGTATTTTATCCTTCTGGCGTTGAATTCTAAGCCCCTAGCTATTCGATCTGGTGGAGCAACGCCCTAGAGTGAAACCTAGGTTGCCAGGAACGTAGAAATGACCATAACTTTCACACTGGTTACCATTATTCGTTTTATACGATGGAAAAGCTGTTGTATTTATATCGTATTTTACGCTTCTGGCGTTGACTTCTTAGGCCCTAACTATTCCATCTGGTGGAACAGCGCCCTAGGGTGAAGCCTAGGTTGCCCGGAACGCAGAAATGACCAGTACTTTCACACTGGTTGCAGTTATTCGTTTTATACAATGGAAAAACTGATCTATGTATTTTGCATTTTATGCTTCGGGCGTTGACTTCTAAGGCCCTAACTATTCGATCTGGTGGAGCAGCGCCCTAGAGTGAAGCATAGGTTGCCCGGGAAGTAGAAATGACCATAACTTTCACACTGGTTGCTATTATTCGTTTTATACGATGGAAAAGCTGTTATATTTATATTGCATATTATGCTTCTGGCATTGAATTCTAAGTCCCTAGCTATTCCATCTGGTGGAGCAACACCCTAGCGTGAAGCCTAGGTTGCCCGGAACGTAGAAATGACCATTACTTCCACACTGATTGTAAATAAACATTACATACGATGGAAAAGCATTTGTACTTATATTGTAATTTATGCTTCTGGCGTTGACTTCTTAGGCCCTAACTACTTGATCTGGAGGAGCAACGGCCTAGTGTGAAGCCTAGGTTTCCCGGAACGTTGAAATGACCATAACTTTCACACTGATTGCTATTATACCTTTTATACGATGGAAAACTTGTAAAATTTATATTGCATTTTATGCTTCTGGCATTGGATTCTAAGTCCCTAGCAATTCCATCTGGTGTGGCAACACCCTAGAGTGAAGCCTAGGTTGCCCGGAACGTAGAAGTGTCCACAACTTCCACGCTGTTTGCAAATATACATTATATACGATGGAAAAGCTGTTGTACTTATATTGTAATTTATGCTTCTGGCGTTGACTTCTTAGGCCCTAACTACTTGATCTGGAGGAGGAACGCCCTAGTGTGAAGCCTAGGTTTCCCGGAACGTTGAAATGACCATAACTTTCACACTGATTGCTATTATACCTTTTATACGATGGAAAACTTGTAAAATTTATATTGCATTTTATGCTTCTGGCATTGGATTCTAAGTCCCTAGCAATTCCATCTGGTGTGGCAACACCCTAGAGTGAAGCCTACATTGCCCGGAACGTAGATATGTCCATAACCATCACACAGGTTGCAATTATTCGTTTTATACGATGGAAAGACTGTTGTATTTGTTTTGTAGTTTATGCTTCTGGCGTTGACTTCTTAGGCCCTAACTATTCCATCTGGTGGAACAGCGCCCTAGGGTGTAGCCTAGGTTGCCCGGAACGCAGAAATGACCAGTACTTTCACACTGGTTGCAGTTATTCGTTTTATACAATGGAAAAACTGTTCTATGTATTTTGCATTTTATGCTTCGGGCGTTGACTTCTAAGGCCCTAACTATTCGATCTGGTGGAGCTCACGCCCTAGAGTGAAGCCTAGGTTGCCCGGGAAGTAGAAATGACCATAACTTTCACACTGGTCGCAGTTATCCGTTTTATACAATGGAAAAACTGATCTATGTATTTTGCATTTTATGTTTCGGGCGTTGACTTCTAAGGCCCTAAATATTCGATCTGGTGGAGCAGCGCCCTAGAGTGAAGCCTAGGTTTCCCGGAACGTTGAAATGATCATAACTTTCACACTGATTTCTATTATACCTTTTGTACGATGGAAAAGCTGTAAAATTTATATTGCATTTTATGCTTCTGGCATTGGATTCTAAGTCCCTAGCAATTCCATCTGGTGTGGCAACACCCTAGAGTGAAGCCTAGGTTGCCCGGAACGTAGAAGTGTCCATTACTTCCACACTGTTTGCAAATATACATTATACACGATGGAAAAGCTGTTGTACTTATAATGTAATTTATGCTTCTGGCGTTGACTTCTTAGGCCCTAACTATTTGATCTGGTGGAGCACCGCCCTAGTGTGAAGCCTAGGTTGCCCGGAACGTAGAACACACCATTACCTTCACACTGGTTGCAATTATTCCTGTTATACGATGGAAAAACTGTTGCACCTTTATTGTATTTTATGCGTCTGGCGTTGACTTCATAGGCCCAAACTATTCGATCTGGTGGACCAACGTCCTAGAGTGAAGCCTAGGTTGACCGGAACGTAGAAATGACCATAACTTTCACACTGGTTACCATTACTCGTTTTATATGATGGACAAGCTGTTGTACTTATATCGTATTTTATGCTTCTGGCGTTGACTTTGTAGGCCATAGCTATTAGATGTGGTGGAGCAACGCCCTAGAGTGTCGCATGGGTTACCCGGAACGTAGAAATGACCATTACTTTCACAATGTTTGCAAATATTCATTTTATACGATGGAAAGACTGTTGTACTTATATTGTATTTTATTCTTCTGCAGTTGAATTCTAAGTCCCTAGCTATTCTATCTGGTGGAGCAACGCCCTAGAGTGAAACCTACGATACCCGGAACGTAGACATGACCATTACTTTCACACTGTTTGCAATTATTCATTTTATACGATGGAAAAGCTGTTGTATTTATATTGTATTTTATGCTCCTGGCGTTGACTTCTAAGGCCGTAGCTATTAGATGTGGTGGAGCAACGCATTAGAGTGACACCTAGGTTGACCGGTACGTAGAAATGACTATTACCTTCACAATGTCTGCAATTATTCATTTTATACGATGGAAAAACTGTTGTACTTATATTGTATTTTATCCTTCTGGCGTTGAATTCTAAGCCCCTAGCTATTCGATCTGGTGGAGCAACGCCCTAGAGTGAAAACTAGGTTGCCAGGAACGTAGAAATGACCATAACTTTCACACTGGTTACCATTATTCGTTTTATACGATGGAAAAGCTGTTGTATTTATATCGTATTTTATGCTTCTGGCGTTGACTTCTTAGGCCCTAACTATTCCATCTGGTGGAACAGCGCCCTAGGGTGAAGCCTAGGTTGCCCGGAACGCAGAAATGACCAGTACTTTCACACTGGTTGCAGTTATTCGTTTTATACAATGGAAAAACTGATCTATGTATTTTGCATTTTATGCTTCGGGCGTTGACTTCTAAGGCCCTAACTATTCGATCTGGTGGAGCAGCGCCCTAGAGTGAAGCATAGGTTGCCCGGGAAGTAGAAATGACCATAACTTTCACACTGGTTGCTATTATTCGTTTTATACGATGGAAAAGCTGTTATATTTATATTGCATATTATGCTTCTGGCATTGAATTCTAAGTCCCTAGCTATTCCATCTGGTGGAGCAACACCCTAGCGTGAAGCCTAGGTTGCCCGGAACGTAGAAATGACCATTACTTCCACACTGATTGTAAATAAACATTACATACGATGGAAAAGCATTTGTACTTATATTGTAATTTATGCTTCTGGCGTTGACTTCTTAGGCCCTAACTACTTGATCTGGAGGAGCAACGGCCTAGTGTGAAGCCTAGGTTTCCCGGAACGTTGAAATGACCATAACTTTCACACTGATTGCTATTATACCTTTTATACGATGGAAAACTTGTAAAATTTATATTGCATTTTATGCTTCTGGCATTGGATTCTAAGTCCCTAGCAATTCCATCTGGTGTGGCAACACCCTAGAGTGAAGCCTAGGTTGCCCGGAACGTAGAAGTGTCCACAACTTCCACACTGTTTGCAAATATACATTATATACGATGGAAAAGCTGTTGTACTTATATTGTAATTTATGCTTCTGGCGTTGACTTCTTAGGCCCTAACTACTTGATCTGGAGGAGGAACGCCCTAGTGTGAAGCCTAGGTTTCCCGGAACGTTGAAATGACCATAACTTTCACACTGATTGCTATTATACCTTTTATACGATGGAAAACTTGTAAAATTTATATTGCATTTTATGCTTCTGGCATTGGATTCTAAGTCCCTAGCAATTCCATCTGGTGTGGCAACACCGTAGAGTGAAGCCTACATTGCCCGGAACGTAGATATGTCCATAACCATCACACAGGTTGCAATTATTCGTTTTATACGATGGAAAGACTGTTGTATTTGTTTTGTAGTTTATGCTTCTGGCGTTGACTTCTTAGGCCCTAACTATTCCATCTGGTGGAACAGCGCCCTAGGGTGTAGCCTAGGTTGCCCGGAACGCAGAAATGACCAGTACTTTCACACTGGTTGCAGTTATTCGTTTTATACAATGGAAAAACTGTTCTATGTATTTTGCATTTTATGCTTCGGGCGTTGACTTCTAAGGCCCTAACTATTCGATCTGGTGGAGCTCACGCCCTAGAGTGAAGCCTAGGTTGCCCGGGAAGTAGAAATGACCATAACTTTCACACTGGTCGCAGTTATCCGTTTTATACAATGGAAAAACTGATCTATGTATTTTGCATTTTATGCTTCGGGCGTTGACTTCTAAGGCCCTAAATATTCGATCTGGTGGAGCAGCGCCCTAGAGTGAAGCCTAGGTTTCCCGGAACGTTGAAATGACCATAACTTTCACACTGATTTCTATTATACCTTTTGTACGATGGAAAAGCTGTAAAATTTATATTGCATTTTATGCTTCTGGCATTGGATTCTAAGTCCCTAGCAATTCCATCTGGTGTGGCAACACCCTAGAGTGAAGCCTAGGTTGCCCGGAACGTAGAAGTGTCCATTACTTCCACACTGTTTGCAAATATACATTATACACGATGGAAAAGCTGTTGTACTTATATTGTAATTCATGCTTCTGGCGTTGACTTCTTAGGCCCTAACTATTTGATCTGGTGGAGCACCGCCCTAGTGTGAAGCCTAGGTTGCCCGGAACGTAGAACACACCATTACCTTCACACTGGTTGCAATTATTCCTGTTATACGATGGAAAAACTGTTGCACCTTTATTGTATTTTATGCGTCTGGCGTTGACTTCATAGGCCCAAACTATTCGACCTGGTGGACCAACGTCCTAGAGTGAAGCCTAGGTTGACCGGAACGTAGAAATGACCATAACTTTCACACTGGTTACCATTACTCGTTTTATATGATGGACAAGCTGTTGTACTTATATCGTATTTTATGCTTCTGGCGTTGACTTTGTAGGCCATAGCTATTAGATGTGGTGGAGCAACGCCCTAGAGTATCGCATGGGTTACCCGGAACGTAGAAATGACCATTACTTTCACAATGTTTGCAAATATTCATTTTATACGATGGAAAGACTGTTGTACTTATATTGTATTTTATTCTTCTGCCGTTGAATTCTAAGTCCCTAGCTATTCTATCTGGTGGAGCAACGCCCTAGAGTGAAACCTACGTTACCCGGAACGTAGACATGACCATTACTTTCACACTGTTTGCAATTATTCATTTTATACGATGGAAAAGCTGTTGTATTTATATTGTATTTTATGCTCCTGGCGTTGACTTCTAAGGCCGTAGCTATTAGATGTGGTGGAGCAACGCATTAGAGTGACGCCTAGGTTGACCGGAACGTAGAAATGACTATTACCTTCACAATGTCTGCAATTATTCATTTTATACGATGGAAAAACTGTTGTACTTATATTGTATTTTATCCTTCTGGCGTTGAATTCTAAGCCCCTAGCTATTCGATCTGGTGGAGCAACGCCCTAGAGTGAAACCTAGGTTGCCAGGAACGTAGAAATGACCATAACTTTCACACTGGTTACCATTATTCGTTTTATACGATGGAAAAGCTGTTGTATTTATATCGTATTGTATGCTTCTGGCGTTGACTTCTTAGGCCCTAACTATTCCATCTGGTGGAACAGCGCCCTAGGGTGAAGCCTAGGTTGCCCGGAACGCAGAAATGACCAGTACTTTCACACTGGTTGCAGTTATTCGTTTTATACAATGGAAAAACTGATCTATGTATTTTGCATTTTATGCTTCGGGCGTTGACTTCTAAGGCCCTAACTATTCGATCTGGTGGAGCAGCGCCCTAGAGTGAAGCATAGGTTGCCCGGGAAGTAGAAATGACCATAACTTTCACACTGGTTGCTATTATTCGTTTTATACGATGGAAAAGCTGTTATATTTATATTGCATATTATGCTTCTGGCATTGAATTCTAAGTCCCTAGCTATTCCATCTGGTGGAGCAACACCCTAGCGTGAAGCCTAGGTTGCCCGGAACGTAGAAATGACCATTACTTCCACACTGATTGTAAATAAACATTACATACGATGGAAAAGCATTTGTACTTATATTGTAATTTATGCTTCTGGCGTTGACTTCTTAGGCCCTAACTACTTGATCTGGAGGAGCAACGGCCTAGTGTGAAGCCTAGGTTTCCCGGAACGTTGAAATGACCATAACTTTCACACTGATTGCTATTATACCTTTTATACGATGGAAAACTTGTAAAATTTATATTGCATTTCATGCTTCTGGCATTGGATTCTAAGTCCCTAGCAATTCCATCTGGTGTGGCAACACCCTAGAGTGAAGCCTAGGTTGCCCGGAACGTAGAAGTGTCCACAACTTCCACACTGTTTGCAAATATACATTATATACGATGGAAAAGCTGTTGTACTTATATTGTAATTTATGCTTCTGGCGTTGACTTCTTACGCCCTAACTACTTGATCTGGAGGAGGAACGCCCTAGTGTGAAGCCTAGGTTTCCCGGAACGTTGAAATGACCATAACTTTCACACTGATTGCTATTATACCTTTTATACGATGGAAAACTTGTAAAATTTATATTGCATTTTATGCTTCTGGCATTGGATTCTAAGTCCCTAGCAATTCCATCTGGTGTGGCAACACCCTAGAGTGAAGCCTACATTGCCCGGAACGTAGATATGTCCATAACCATCACACAGGTTGCAATTATTCGTTTTATACGATGGAAAGACTGTTGTATTTGTTTTGTAGTTTATGCTTCTGGCGTTGACTTCTTAGGCCCTAACTATTCCATCTGGTGGAACAGCGCCCTAGGGTGTAGCCTAGGTTGCCCGGAACGCAGAAATGACCAGTACTTTCACACTGGTTGCAGTTATTCGTTTTATACAATGGAAAAACTGTTCTATGTATTTTGCATTTTATGCTTCGGGCGTTGACTTCTAAGGCCCTAACTATTCGATCTGGTGGAGCTCACGCCCTAGAGTGAAACCTAGGTTGCGCGGGAAGTAGAAATGACCATAACTTTCACACTGGTTGCAAATATACATTATATACGATGGAAGAGCTGTTGTACTTATATTATATTTTATGCTTCTGGCGTTGACTTCGTAGGCCCTAACTGTTCCATCTGGTGGAGCAACGTCCTAGACGGAAGCCTAGGTTGACCGGAACGTAGAAATGACCACAACTTTCACACTGGTTACCATTATTCGATTTATACGATGGAAAGCTGTTGAAATTATATCGTATTTTATGCTTCTGGCGTTGACTTCTTAGGCCCTAACTATTCCATCTGGTGGAACAACGCCCTAGGGTGAAGCCTAGGTTGCCAGGAACGTAGAAATGACCATAACTTTCACACTGGTTACCATTATTCGTTTTATACGATGGAAAAGCTGTTGTATTTATATCGTATTTTATGCTTCTGGCGTTGACTTCTTAGGCCCTAACTATTCCATCTGGTGGAACAGCGCCCTAGGGTGAAGACTAGGTTGCCCGGATCGCAGAAATGACCAGTACTTTCACACTGGTCGCAGTTATTCGTTTTATACAATGGAAAAACTGATCTATGTATTTTGCATTTTATGCTTCGGGCGTTGACTTCTAAGGCCCTAAATATTCGATCTGGTGGAGCAGCGCCCTAGAGTGAAGCATAGGTTGCCCGGGAAGTAGAAATGACCATAACTTTCACACTGGTTGCTATTATTCGTTTTATACGATGGAAAAGCTGTTATATTTATATTGCATATTATGCTTCTGGCATTGAATTCTAAGTCCCTAGCTATTCCATCTGGTGGAGCAACACCCTAGCGTGAAGCCTAGGTTGCCCGGAACGTAGAAATGACCATTACTTACACACTGTTTGTAAATATACATTACATACGATGGAAATGCGGTTGTACTTATATTGTAATTTATGCTTCTGGCGTTGACTTCTTAGGCCCTAACTACTTGATCTGGAGGAGCAACGCCCTAGTGTGAAGCCTAGGTTTCCCGGAACGTTGAAATGACCATAACTTTCACACTGATTGCTATTATACCTTCTATACGACGGAAAACTTGTAAAATTTATATTGCATTTTATGCTTCTGGCATTGGATTCTAAGTCCCTAGCAATTCCATCTGGTGTGGCAACACCCTAGAGTGAAGCCTAGGTTGCC
The DNA here is from genome assembly GCF_051401765.1 of Calliopsis andreniformis. Lineage (NCBI taxonomy): Eukaryota > Metazoa > Arthropoda > Insecta > Hymenoptera > Andrenidae > Calliopsis > Calliopsis andreniformis. The sequence continues at coordinate 3,446,509 of NW_027480436.1, read as the reverse complement.
CGGAACGTAGAAGTGTCCATAACTTCCACACTGTTTGCAAATATACACTATATACGATGGAAAAGCTGTTGTACTTATATTGTAATTCATGCTTCTGGCGTTGACTTCTTAGGCCCTAACTATTTGATCTGGTGGAGTACCGCCCTAGTGTGAAGCCTAGGTTGCCCGGAACGTAGAACACACCATTACCTTCACACTGGTTGCAATTATTCCTGTTATACGATGGAAAAACTGTTGCACCTTTATTGTATTTTATGCGTCTGGCGTTGACTTCATAGGCCCAAACTATTCGACCTGGTGGACCAACGTCCTAGAGTGAAGCCTAGGTTGACCGGAACGTAGAAATGACCATAACTTTCACACTGGTTACCATTACTCGTTTTATATGATGGACAAGCTGTTGTACTTATATCGTATTTTATGCTTCTGGCGTTGACTTTGTAGGCCATAGCTATTAGATGTGGTGGAGCAACGCCCTAGAGTATCGCATGGGTTACCCGGAACGTAGAAATGACCATTACTTTCACAATGTTTGCAAATATTCATTTTATACGATGGAAAGACTGTTGTACTTATATTGTATTTTATTCTTCTGCCGTTGAATTCTAAGTCCCTAGCTATTCTATCTGGTGGAGCAACGCCCTAGAGTGAAACCTACGTTACCCGGAACGTAGACATGACCATTACTTTCACACTGTTTGCAATTATTCATTTTATACGATGGAAAAGCTGTTGTATTTATATTGTATTTTATGCTCCTGGCGTTGACTTCTAAGGCCGTAGCTATTAGATGTGGTGGAGCAACGCATTAGAGTGACGCCTAGGTTGACCGGAACGTAGAAATGACTATTACCTTCACAATGTCTGCAATTATTCATTTTATACGATGGAAAAACTGTTGTACTTATATTGTATTTTATCCTTCTGGCGTTGAATTCTAAGCCCCTAGCTATTCGATCTGGTGGAGCAACGCCCTAGAGTGAAACCTAGGTTGCCAGGAACGTAGAAATGACCATAACTTTCACACTGGTTACCATTATTCGTTTTATACGATGGAAAAGCTGTTGTATTTATATCGTATTGTATGCTTCTGGCGTTGACTTCTTAGGCCCTAACTATTCCATCTGGTGGAACAGCGCCCTAGGGTGAAGCCTAGGTTGCCCGGAACGCAGAAATGACCAGTACTTTCACACTGGTTGCAGTTATTCGTTTTATACAATGGAAAAACTGATCTATGTATTTTGCATTTTATGCTTCGGGCGTTGACTTCTAAGGCCCTAACTATTCGATCTGGTGGAGCAGCGCCCTAGAGTGAAGCATAGGTTGCCCGGGAAGTAGAAATGACCATAACTTTCACACTGGTTGCTATTATTCGTTTTATACGATGGAAAAGCTGTTATATTTATATTGCATATTATGCTTCTGGCATTGAATTCTAAGTCCCTAGCTATTCCATCTGGTGGAGCAACACCCTAGCGTGAAGCCTAGGTTGCCCAGAACGTAGAAATGACCATTACTTCCACACTGATTGTAAATAAACATTACATACGATGGAAAAGCATTTGTACTTATATTGTAATTTATGCTTCTGGCGTTGACTTCTTAGGCCCTAACTACTTGATCTGGAGGAGGAACGCCCTAGTGTGAAGCCTAGGTTTCCCGGAACGTTGAAATGACCATAACTTTCACACTGATTGCTATTATACCTTTTATACGATGGAAAACTTGTAAAATTTATATTGCATTTTATGCTTCTGGCATTGGATTCTAAGTCCCTAGCAATTCCATCTGGTGTGGCAACACCCTAGAGTGAAGCCTACATTGCCCGGAACGTAGATATGTCCATAACCATCACACAGGTTGCAATTATTCGTTTTATACGATGGAAAGACTGTTGTATTTGTTTTGTAGTTTATGCTTCTGGCGTTGACTTCTTAGGCCCTAACTATTCCATCTGGTGGAACAGCGCCCTAGGGTGTAGCCTAGGTTGCCCGGAACGCAGAAATGACCAGTACTTTCACACTGGTTGCAGTTATTCGTTTTATACAATGGAAAAACTGTTCTATGTATTTTGCATTTTATGCTTCGGGCGTTGACTTCTAAGGCCCTAACTATTCGATCTGGTGGAGCTCACGCCCTAGAGTGAAGCCTAGGTTGCGCGGGAAGTAGAAATGACCATAACTTTCACACTGGTTGCAAATATACATTATATACGATGGAAGAGCTGTTGTATTTATATTATATTTTATGCTTCTGGCGTTGACTTCGTAGGCCCTAACTGTTCCATCTGGTGGAGCAACGTCCTAGACGGAAGCCTAGGTTGACCGGAACGTAGAAATGACCACAACTTTCACACTGGTTACCATTATTCGATTTATACGATGGAAAGCTGTTGAAATTATATCGTATTTTATGCTTCTGGCGTTGACTTCTTAGGCCCTAACTATTCCATCTGGTGGAACAACGCCCTAGGGTGAAGCCTAGGTTGCCAGGAACGTAGAAATGACCATAACTTTCACACTGGTTACCATTATTCGTTTTATACGATGGAAAAGCTGTTGTATTTATATCGTATTTTATGCTTCTGGCGTTGACTTCTTAGGCCCTAACTATTCCATCTGGTGGAACAGCGCCCTAGGGTGAAGACTAGGTTGCCCGGATCGCAGAAATGACCAGTACTTTCACACTGGTCGCAGTTATTCGTTTTATACAATGGAAAAACTGATCTATGTATTTTGCATTTTATGCTTCGGGCGTTGACTTCTAAGGCCCTAAATATTCGATCTGGTGGAGCAGCGCCCTAGAGTGAAGCATAGGTTGCCCGGGAAGTAGAAATGACCATAACTTTCACACTGGTTGCTATTATTCGTTTTATACGATGGAAAAGCTGTTATATTTATATTGCATATTATGCTTCTGGCATTGAATTCTAAGTCCCTAGCTATTCCATCTGGTGGAGCAACACCCTAGCGTGAAGCCTAGGTTGCCCGGAACGTAGAAATGACCATTACTTACACACTGTTTGTAAATATACATTACATACGATGGAAATGCGGTTGTACTTATATTGTAATTTATGCTTCTGGCGTTGACTTCTTAGGCCCTAACTACTTGATCTGGAGGAGCAACGCCCTAGTGTGAAGCCTAGGTTTCCCGGAACGTTGAAATGACCATAACTTTCACACTGATTGCTATTATACCTTCTATACGACGGAAAACTTGTAAAATTTATATTGCATTTTATGCTTCTGGCATTGGATTCTAAGTCCCTAGCAATTCCATCTGGTGTGGCAACACCCTAGAGTGAAGCCTAGGTTGCCCGGAACGTAGAAGTGTCCATAACTTCCACACTGTTTGCAAATATACACTATATACGATGGAAAAGCTGTTGTACTTATATTGTAATTCATGCTTCTGGCGTTGACTTCTTAGGCCCTAACTATTTGATCTGGTGGAGTACCGCCCTAGTGTGAAGCCTAGGTTGCCCGGAACGTAGAACACACCATTACCTTCACACTGGTTGCAATTATTCCTGTTATACGATGGAAAAACTGTTGCACCTTTATTGTCTTTTATGCTTCTGGCGTTGACTTCATAGGCCCAAACTATTCGATCTGGTGGATCAACGTCCTAGAGTGAAGCCTAGGTTGACCGGAACGTAGAAATGACCATAACTTTTACACTGGTTACCATTACTCGTTTTATATGATGGATAAGCTGTTGTACTTATATCGTATTTTATGCTTCTGGCGTTGACTTTGAAGGCCGTAGCTATTAGATGTGGTGGAGCAACGCCCTAGAGTGTCGCATGGGTTGCTCGGAACGTAGAAATGACCATTACTTTCACAATGTTTGCAAATATTCATTTTATACAATGGAAAAACTGTTGTACTTATATTGTATTTTATTCTTCTGGCGTTGAATTCTAAGTCCCTTGCTATTCTAACTGGTGGAGCAACGCCCTAGAGTGAAACCTAGGTTACCCGGAACGTAGACATGACCATTACTTTCACACTGTTTGTAATTATTCATTTTATACGATGGCAAAGCTGTTGTATTTATATCGTATTTTATGCTTCTGGCATTGACTTCTTGGGCCCTAACTATTCCATCTGGTGGATCAACGCCCTAGGGGGAAGCGTAGGTTGCCCGGAAAGTAGAAATGACCATAACTTTCACACTGGTAGCAATTATTCGTTTTATATGGTGGAAAAACTGTTGTATTTATACTGTATTTTATGCTTCGGGCATTGACTTCTGAGGACGTAGCTATTCCATGTGGTGGAAGAACGCCATAGAGTGAAGTCTAGGTTGCCCGGAACGTAGAAATGACCATAACTTTCATACTGGTTGCAATCATTCGTTTTATATGCTGGAAGAACTGTTGTATTTATATCGTATTTTATGCTGCTGGCGTTCATTTCTTAGGCCCTAACTATTCGATCTGGTGGAGCAACGACCTAGAGTGAAGCCTAGGTTGCTCGGAACGTAGAAATGACCATTACCTTCACACTGTTTGCAATTATTCATTTTATACGATGGCAAAGCTGTTGTATTTATAATGTATTTAATACTTCCGGCGTTAACTTCAAAGGCCGTAGCTATCAGATGCGGAGCAGCAACGCCCTAGAGTGACACGTAGGTTGCCAGGCACGTAGAAATGACCATTACTTTCACAATGTTCGCAATCATTCATTTTATACGATGGAAAAACTGTTGTACTTATATTGTATTTTATGCTTCTGGCGTTGACTTCTAAGGCCCTAACTATTCGGTTTGGTGGAGCAACGCCCTACAGTGAAGCCTAGGTTGCCGGAACGTAGATATGACCAGTACTTTCACACTGGTTACAGTTATTCGTTTTATACAATGGAAAAACTGTTCTATTTATTTCGCATTTTATGCTTCGGGCGTTGACTTCTAAGGCCCTAGCTATTCCATCTGGTGGAGCAACACCCTAGCGTGAAGCCTAGTTTGCCCGGAATGTAGAACATACCATTACCTTCACACTGTTTGCAATTATTCCTGTTATACGATGGAAAAACTGTTGCATCTTTATTGTATTTTATGCTTCTGGCGTTGACTTCTAACGCCCTAACTATTCGATCTGGTGGTGCAACGCCCTATAGTGAAGCCTAGGTTGCTCGGAACGTAGAAATGACCATTACCTTCACACTGTTTGTAATTATTCATTTTATACGATGGCAAAGCTGTTGTATTTATATTGTATTTTATGCTTCCGGCGTTAGCTTCTAAGGCCGTAGCTGTCAGACGTGGAACAGCAACGCCCTAGAGTGACGCGTAGGTTGCCAGGCACGTAGAAATGACCATTACTTTCACAATGTTCGCAATCATTCATTTTATACGATGGAAAAACTGTTGTACTTATATTGTATTTTATGCTTCGGGCTTTGACTTCTAAGGCCCTAACAATTCGATTTGGTGGAGCAACGCCCTACAGTGAAGCCTAGATTGCCCGGAACGTAGATATGTCTATAACCATCACACAGGTTGCAATTATTCGTTTTATACGATGGAAAGACTGTTGTATTTATTTTGTAGTTTATGCTTCTGGCGTTGACTTCCAAGGCCCTAACTATTCCATCTGGTGGAACGACGGCATTGGGTGAAGCCTAGGTTGCCCGGAACATAGAAATGACCAGTACTTTCACACTCTTTGCAGTTATCCGTTTTATACAATGGAAAAACTGTTCTATTTATTTTGCATTTTATGCTTCGGGCGTTGACTTGTAAGGCCCTAGCTATTCCATCTGGTGGAGCAACACCCTAGCGTGAAGCCTAGTTTGCCCGGAACGTAGAACATACCATTACCTTCACACTGTTTGCAATTATTCCTTTTATACGATGGAAAAGCTGTTGTATTTATATCGTATTTTATGTTTCTGGCGTTGACTTCTAAGGACCTAACTATTCGATCTGGTGGAGCAACGCCCTACAGTGATGCCTAGGTTGCCCGGAACGTAGATACGACCATAACCTTCACACTGGTTGCAAATTATTCCTGCTATACGATGGAAAAACTGTTGCATTTTTACTGCATTTTATGCTTCGGGCATTGGCTTCTAAATCCCTAACTATGCAATCTGTTGGAACAACGCCCTAGGGGGAAGCCTAGGTTGCCCGGAACGTAGAAATGACCATAACTTTCACACTGGTTGCAATTATTTGTTTTATACGATGGAAAAGCTGTTGTATTTATATCGTATTTTATGATTCTGGCGTTGACTTCTTAGGCCCTAACTATTCCATCTGGTGGAACAACGCCCTAGGGTAAAGCCAAGATTGCGCGGAACGTAGAAATGACGATAACTTTCATACTGGTTGCAATTATTCGTTTTATATGGTGGAAAAACTGTTGTATTTATATTGTATTTTATGCTTCTGGCGTTGACTTCTAAGGCCCTAACTATTCGATCAGGTGGAGCAACGCCCTAGAGTGAAGCCTAGGTTGCTCGAAATGTAGAAATGTCCATCACTTTCACACTGGTTGCAATTATTCGTTTTATACGATGGAAAAACTGTTGCATCTTTATCGTATTTTATGCTTCTGGCGTTGACTTCTTAGGCCGTAACTATCCGACCTGGTGGAGCAACGCCCTGGAGTGAAACCTAGGTTGCCCGGAACGTAGAAATGACCACTACTATCACACTGGTTCCAAATTATTCCTGCTCTACGATGGAAAAACTGTTGTATTTTTATTGCATTGTATGCTTCTGGCGTTCACTTCGTAGGCCCTAACTATTCGATCTGGTCGAACAACGGCCTAGGGTGAAGCATAGGTTGGCCGGAACGTAGAAATGACCATACCTTTTACACTGGTAGCAATTATTCGTTTTATACAATGGAAAAACTGTTCTATTTATTTTGTATTTAATGCTTCGGGCGTTGACTTCTAAGGCCCTAACTGTTTGATTTGGTGGAGCAACGCCCTAGAGGGAAGCCTAGGTTGCCCGGAACGTAGAAATGACCATAACCTTCACACTGGCTGCAATTATTTGTTTGATACGATGGAAAAGCTGTTGTATTTATATCGTATTTTATGCTTCTGGCGTTGACTTCTTAGGCCCTAACTATTCCATCTGGTGGAACAACGCCCTAGGGTAAAGCCCAGGTCGCCCGGAACGTAGAAATGACCATAACTCTCACACTGGTTGCTATCATTCGTTTTATACGGTGGAAGAACTGTTATATTTATATTGTATTTTATGCTTCTGGCGTTGACTTCTTAGTCCCTAACTGTTCGATCTGGTAGAGCAACGCCCTAGAGTGTAGCCTAGGTTGCCCGGTTCGTAGAAATGACCATAACTTTCACACTGGTAGCAATTATTCGTTTTATACGATGGAAAAACTGTTCTATTTATTTTGTATTTTATGCTTCGGGCATTGACTTCTAAGGCCCTCGCTATTCGATTTGGTGGAGCACCGCCCTAGAGTGAAGCCTAGGTTGCCCGGAAGGTAGAAATGACCATAACTTCCACACTGGTTGCAATTATTCGTTTTATATGATGGAAAAGCTGTCGTATTTATATCGCTTTTTATGCTTCTGGCGTTGACTTCGTAGGCCCTAACTATTCCATCCGGTGGAACAACGCCCTAGGGTAAAGCCTAGGTTGCCCGGAACGTAGAAATGACCATAACTTTTACACTGGTAGCAATTCTTCGTTTTATACGATGGAAAAACTGTTTTATTTATTGTGTATTTTATGCTTCGGGCGTTGACTTCTAAGGCCCTAACTATTCCATCTGGTGGAGCAACGCCCTCGAGTGCAGCCTATGTTGCCCGGAACGTAGAAATGACCATAACTTTCACACTGGTAGCAATTATTCGTTTTATACGAAGGAAAAACTGTTCTATTTATTTTGTATTTTATGCTTCGGGCATTGACTTCTTAGGCCCTAACAATTCCATCTGGTGGAACAACGCTCTAGGGTAAAGCCCAGATTGCGCGGAACGTAGAAATGACCATAACTTTCACACTGGTAGCAATTTTTCGTTTTATACGATGGAAAAACTGTTTTATTTATTTTGTATTTTAAGTTTCGGGCGTTGACTTCTAAGGCCCTAACTATTCGATCTGGTGGAGCAACGCCCTAGAGTGAATCCTAGGTTGCCCGGAACGTAGAAATGACCATACCTTTTACACTGGTAGCAATTATTCGTTTTATACAATGGAAAAACTGTTCTATTTATTTTGTATTTAATGCTTCGGGCGTTGACTTCTAAGGCCCTAACTGTTTGATCTGGTGGAGCAACGCCCTAGAGGGAAGCCTAGGTTGCCCGGAACGTAGAAATGACCATAACCTTCACACTGGCTGCAATTATTTGTTTTATACGATGGAAAAGCTGTTGTATTTATATCGTATTTTATGTTTCTGGCGTTGACTTCTTAGGCCCTAACTACTCCATCTGGTGGAACAACGCCCTAGGGTAAAGCCCAGGTCGCCCGGAACGTAGAAATGACCATAACTCTCACACTGGTTGCTATCATTCGTTTTATACGGTGGAAGAACTGTTATATTTATATTGTATTTTATGCTTCTGGCGTTGACTTCTTAGTCCCTAACTGTTCGATCTGGTAGAGCAACGCCCTAGAGTGTAGTCTAGGTTCCCCAGTTCGTAGAAATGACCATAACTTTCACACTGGTAGCAATTATTCGTTTTATACGATGGAAAAACTGTTCTATTTATTTTGTATTTTATGCTTCGGGCATTGACTTCTAAGGCCCTAGCTATTCGATTTGGTGGAGCACCGCCCTAGAGTGAAGCCTAGGTTGCCCGGAAGGTAGAAATGACCATAACTTCCACACTGGTTGCAATTATTCGCTTTATACGATGGAAAAGCTGTCGTATTTATATCGCTTTTTATGCTTCTGGCGTTGACTTCGTAGGCCCTAACTATTCCACCTGGCGGAACAACGCCCTAGGGTAAAGCCTAGGTTGCCCGGAACGTAGAAATGACCATAACTTTTACACTGGTAGCAATTCTTCGTTTTATACGATGGAAAAACTGTTTTATTTATTTTGTATTTTATGCTTCGGGCGTTGACTTCTAAGGCCCTAACTATTCCATCTGGTGGTGCAACGCCCTATAGTGAAGCCTAGGCTGCTCGGAACGTAGAAATGACCATTACCTTCACACTGTTTGTAATTATTCATTTTATACGATGGCAAAGCTGTTGTATTTATATTGTATTTTATGCTTCCGGCGTTAGCTTCTAAGGCCGTAGCTGTCAGACGTGGAACAGCAACGCCCTAGAGTGACGCGTAGGTTGCCAGGCACGTAGAAATGACCATTACTTTCACAATGTTCGCAATCATTCATTTTATACGATGGAAAAACTGTTGTACTTATATTGTATTTTATGCTTCGGGCTTTGACTTCTAAGGCCCTAACAATTCGATTTGGTGGAGCAACGCCCTACAGTGAAGCCTAGATTGCCCGGAACGTAGATATGTCCATAACCATCACACAGGTTGCAATTATTCGTTTTATACGATGGAAAGACTGTTGTATTTATTTTGTAGTTTATGCTTCTGGCGTTGACTTCCAAGGCCCTAACTATTCCATCTGGTGGAACGACGGCATTGGGTGTAGCCTAGGTTGCCCGGAACATAGAAATGACCAGTACTTTCACACTCGTTGCAGTTATCCGTTTTATACAATGGAAAAACTGTTCTATTTATTTTGCATTTTATGCTTCGGGCGTTGACTTGTAAGGCCCTAGCTATTCCATCTGGTGGAGCAACACCCTAGCGTGAAGCCTAGTTTGCCCGGAACGTAGAACATACCATTACCTTCACACTGTTTGCAATTATTCCTGTTATACGATGGAAAAACTGTTGCATCTTTATTGTATTTTATGCTTCTGGCGTTGACTTCTAAGGCCCTAACTATTCGATCTGGTGGAGCAACGCCCTAGAGTGAAGCCTAGGTTGCTCGGAACGTAGAAATGACCATTACCTTCACACTGTTTGCAATTATTCATTTTATACAATGGCAAAGCTGTTGTACTTATATTGCATTTTATGCTTCTGGCGTTGACTTCGTAGGCCCTAGCTATTCCATCTGGTGGAGCAACGTCCTAGACTGAAGCCTAGGTTGACCGGAACGTAGAAAGGACCACAACTTTCACACTGGTTACCATTATTCGTTTTATACGATGGAAATGCTGTTGAAATTATATCGTATTTTATGCTTCTGGCGTTGACTTCTTAGGCCCTAACTATTCCATCTGGTGGAACAACGCCCTAGGGTGAAGACTAGGTTGCCCGGAACGCAGAAATGACCAGTACTTTCACACTGGTCGCAGTTATTCGTTTTATACAATGGAAAAACTGATCTATGTATTTTGCATTTTATGCTTCGGGCGTTGACTTCTAAGTCCCTAGGTATTCCATCTGGTGGAGCAACAACCCAGCGTGAAGCCTAGGTTGCCCGGAACGTAGAAATGACCATTACTTCCACACTGTTTGTAAATATACATTACATACGATGGAAAAGCAGTTGTACTTATATTGTAATTTATGCTTCTGGCGTTGACTTCTTAGGCCCTAACTATTTGATCTGGAGGAGCAACGCCCTAGTGTGAAGCCTAGGTTTCCCGGAACGTTGAAATGACCATAACTTTCACACTGATTTCTATTATACCTTTTATACGATGGAAAAGCTGTAAAATTTATATTGCATTTTATGCTTCTGGCATTGGATTCTAAGTCCCTAGCAATTCCATCTGGTGTGGCAACACCCTAGAGTGAAGCCTAGGTTGCCCGGATCGTAGAAGTGTCCATTACTTCCACACTGTTTGCAAATATACATTATACACGATGGAAAAGCTGTTGTACTTATATTGTAATTTATGCTTCTGGCGTTGACTTCTTAGGCCCTAACTATTTGATCTGGTGGAGCACCGCCCTAGTGTGAAGCCTAGGTTGCCCGGAACGTAGAACACACCATTACCTTCACACTGGTTGCAATTATTCCTGTTATACGATGGAAAAACTGTTGCACCTTTATTGTATTTTATGCTTCTGGCGTTGACTTCATAGGCCCAAACTATTCGATCTGGTGGATCAACGTCCTAGAGTGAAGCCTAGGTTTCCCGTAACGTTGAAATGACAATTACTTTCACACTGTTTGCAATTATTCCGTTTATACGATGCAAAAGCTGTTGTATTTATATCGTATTTTATGCTTCTGGCGTTGACTTCTAAGGACCTAACTATTCGATCTGGTGGAGCAGCGCCCTAGAGTGAAGCCTAGGTTGCTCGGAATGTAGAAATAACCATAACTTTCACACTAGTTGCAATTATTCGTTTTTTACGATGGAAAAGCTATTGTATTTATATTGTATTTTCTGCTTCTGGCGTTGACTTCTATGGCACTAGCTATTCGACCTGGTGGAACAACGGCCTAGGGTGAAGCCTAGGTTGCCCGGAACGTAGAAATGACCATAACTTTTACGCTGGTAGCAATTATTCGTTTTATACAATGGAAAAACTGTTGTATTTATATTGTATTTTATGCTTCTGGTGTTGACTACTTAGGCCCTAACTATTCCATCTGGTGGAACAACGCCCTAGGGTAAAGCCCAGATTGCGCGGAACGTAGAAATGACCATAACTTTCACACTGGTAGCAATTTTTCGTTTTATACGATGGAAAAACTGTTTTATTTATTTTGTATTTTATTCTTCTGGTGTTGATTTCTTAGGCCCTAACTATCCGATCTGGTGGAACAACGCCGTAGAGTGAAGCGTAGGTTGCCCGGAACGTAGAAATGACCATTACTTTCACACTGTTTGCAATTATTCCTTTTATACGATGGAAAAGCCGTTGTATTTATATCGTATTTTATGTTTCTGGCGTTGACTTCTAAGGACCTAACTATTCGATCTGGTGGAGCAACGCCCTACAGTGATGCCTAGGTTGCCCGGAACGTAAATACGACCATAACCTTCACACTGGTTGCAAATTATTCCTGCTATACGATGGAAAAACTGTTGCATTTTTACTGCATTTTATGCTTCGGGCATTGGCTTCTAAATCCCTAACTATGCAATCTGTTGGAACAACGCCCTAGGGGGAAGCCTAGGTTGCCCGGAACGTAGAAATGACCATAACTTTCACACTGGTTGCAATTATTCGTTTTATACGATGGAAAAGCTGTTGTATTTATATCGTATTTTATGCTTCTGGCGTTGACCTCTTAGGCCCTAACTATTCCATCTGGTGGAACAACGCCCTAGGGTAAAGCCAAGATTGCGCGGAACGTAGAAATGACGATAAGTTTCATACTGGTTGCAATTATTCGTTTTATATGGTGGAAAAACTGTTGTATTTATATTGTATTTTATGCTTCTGGCGTTGACTTCTAAGGCCCTAACTATTCGATCAGGTGGAGCAACGCCCTAGAGTGAAGCCTAGGTTGCTCGAAATGTAGAAATGTCCATCACTTTCACACTGGTTGCAATTATTCGTTTTATACGATGGAAAAACTGTTGCATCTTTATCGTATTTTATGCTTCTGGCGTTGACTTCTTAGGCCGTAACTATCCGACCTGGTGGAGCAACGCCCTGGAGTGAAACCTAGGTTGCCCGGAACGTAGAAATGACCACTACTATCACACTGGTTCCAAATTATTCCTGCTCTACGATGGAAAAACTGTTGTATTTTTATTGCATTGTATGCTTCTGGCGTTCACTTCGTAGGCCCTAACTATTCGATCTGGTCGAACAACGGCCTAGGGTGAAGCATAGGTTGGCCGGAACGTAGAAATGACCATACCTTTTACACTGGTAGCAATTATTCGTTTTATACAATGGAAAAACTGTTCTATTTATTTTGTATTTAATGCTTCGGGCGTTGACTTCTAAGGCCCTAACTGTTTGATTTGGTGGAGCAACGCCCTAGAGGGAAGCCTAGGTTGCCCGGAACGTAGAAATGACCATAACCTTCACACTGGCTGCAATTATTTGTTTGATACGATGGAAAAGCTGTTGTATTTATATCGTATTTTATGCTTCTGGCGTTGACTTCATAGGCCCTAACTATTCCATCTGGTGGAACAACGCCCTAGGGTAAAGCCCAGGTCGCCCGGAACGTAGAAATGACCATAACTCTCACACTGGTTGCTATCATTCGTTTTATACGGTGGAAGAACTGTTATATTTATATTGTATTTCATGCTTCTGGCGTTGACTTCTTAGTCCCTAACTGTTCGATCTGGTAGAGCAACGCCCTAGAGTGTAGCCTAGGTTGCCCGGTTCGTAGAAATGACCATAACTTTCACACTGGTAGCAATTATTCGTTTTATACGATGGAAAAACTGTTCTATTTATTTTGTATTTTATGCTTCGGGCATTGACTTCTAAGGCCCTCGCTATTCGATTTGGTGGAGCACCGCCCTAGAGTGAAGCCTAGGTTGCCCGGAAGGTAGAAATGACCATAACTTCCACACTGGTTGCAATTATTCGTTTTATATGATGGAAAAGCTGTCGTATTTATATCGCTTTTTATGCTTCTGGCGTTGACTTCGTAGGCCCTAACTATTCCATCCGGTGGAACAACGCCCTAGGGTAAAGCCTAGGTTGCCCGGAACGTAGAAATGACCATAACTTTTACACTGGTAGCAATTCTTCGTTTTATACGATGGAAAAACTGTTTTATTTATTGTGTATTTTATGCTTCGGGCGTTGACTTCTAAGGCCCTAACTATTCCATCTGGTGGAGCAACGCCCTAGAGTGCAGCCTATGTTGCCCGGAACGTAGAAATGACCATAACTTTTACACTGGTAGCAATTATTCGTTTTATACAATGGAAAAACTGTTCTATTTATTTTGTATTTAATGCTTCGGGCGTTGACTTCTAAGGCCCTAACTGTTTGGCCTGGTGGAGCGACGCCCTGGAGTGAAGCCTAGGTTACCTGGAACGTAGAAATGACCATCACTTTCACACGGGTTGCAATTATTCCTGTTATAGGATGGAAAGGCTGTTGTATTTTTATTGTACTTTATACTTCAGGCGTTGACTTCTGAGGCCGTAGCTATTCGATGTGGTGGAAGAACGCCATACAGTGAAGCCTAGGTTGCCTGGAACGTACAAATGACCATAACTTTTACACTGGTAGCAATTATTCGTTTTATACGATGGCAAAGCTGTTGTATTTATATCGAATTTTATGCTCCTGGCGTTGACTTCTAAGGACCTAACTATTCGATCTGGTGGAGCAACGCCCTAGAGTGAAGCCTAGGTTGCTCGGAACGTAGAAATGACCATTACCTTCACACTGTTTGCAATTATTCATTTTATACAATGGCAAAGCTGTTGTACTTATATTGCATTTTATGCTTCTGGCGTTGACTTCGTAGGCCCTAGCTATTCCATCTGGTGGAGCAACGTCCTAGACTGAAGCCTAGGTTGACCGGAACGTAGAAAGGACCACAACTTTCACACTGGTAGCAATTTTTCGTTTTATACGATGGAAAAACTGTTTTATTTATTTTGTATTTTATTCTTCTGGTGTTGATTTCTTAGGCCCTAACTATCCGATCTGGTGGAACAACGCCGTAGAGTGAAGCGTAGGTTGCCCGGAACGTAGAAATGACCATTACTTTCACACTGTTTGCAATTATTCCTTTTATACGATGGAAAAGCCGTTGTATTTATATCGTATTTTATGTTTCTGGCGTTGACTTCTAAGGACCTAACTATTCGATCTGGTGGAGCAACGCCCTACAGTGATGCCTAGGTTGCCCGGAACGTAGATACGACCATAACCTTCACACTGGTTGCAAATTATTCCTGCTATACGATGGAAAAACTGTTGCATTTTTACTGCATTTTATGCTTCGGGCATTGGCTTCTAAATCCCTAACTATGCAATCTGTTGGAACAACGCCCTAGGGGGAAGCCTAGGTTGCCCGGAACGTAGAAATGACCATAACTTTCACACTGGTTGCAATTATTCGTTTTATACGATGGAAAAGCTGTTGTATTTATATCGTATTTTATGCTTCTGGCGTTGACTTCTTAGGCCCTAACTATTCCATCTGGTGGAACAACGCCCTAGGGTAAAGCCAAGATTGCGCGGAACGTAGAAATGACGATAACTTTCATACTGGTTGCAATTATTCGTTTTATATGGTGGAAAAACTGTTGTATTTATATTGTATTTTATGCTTCTGGCGTTGACTTCTAAGGCCCTAACTATTCGATCAGGTGGAGCAACGCCCTAGAGTGAAGCCTAGGTTGCTCGAAATGTAGAAATGTCCATCACTTTCACACTGGTTGCAATTATTCGTTTTATACGATGGAAAAACTGTTGCATCTTTATCGTATTTTATGCTTCTGGCGTTGACTTCTTAGGCCGTAACTATCCGACCTGGTGGAGCAACGCCCTGGAGTGAAACCTAGGTTGCCCGGAACGTAGAAATGACCACTACTATCACACTGGTTCCAAATTATTCCTGCTCTACGATGGAAAAACTGTTGTATTTTTATTGCATTGTATGCTTCTGGCGTTCACTTCGTAGGCCCTAACTATTCGATCTGGTCGAACAACGGCCTAGGGTGAAGCATAGGTTGGCCGGAACGTAGAAATGACCATACCTTTTACACTGGTAGCAATTATTCGTTTTATACAATGGAAAAGCTGTTCTATTTATTTTGTATTTAATGCTTCGGGCGTTGACTTCTAAGGCCCTAACTGTTTGATTTGGTGGAGCAACGCCCTAGAGGGAAGCCTAGGTTGCCCGGAACGTAGAAATGACCATAACCTTCACACTGGCTGCAATTATTTGTTTGATACGATGGAAAAGCTGTTGTATTTATATCGTATTTTATGCTTCTGGCGTTGACTTCTTAGGCCCTAACTATTCCATCTGGTGGAACAAGGCCCTAGGGTAAAGCCCAGGTCGCCCGGAACGTAGAAATGACCATAACTCTCACACTGGTTGCTATCATTCGTTTTATACGGTGGAAGAACTGTTATATTTATATTGTATTTCATGCTTCTGGCGTTGACTTCTTAGTCCCTAACTGTTCGATCTGGTAGAGCAACGCCCTAGAGTGTAGCCTAGGTTGCCCGGTTCGTAGAAATGACCATAACTTTCACACTGGTAGCAATTATTCGTTTTATACGATGGAAAAACTGTTCTATTTATTTTGTATTTTATGCTTCGGGCATTGACTTCTAAGGCCCTCGCTATTCGATTTGGTGGAGCACCGCCCTAGAGTGAAGCCTAGGTTGCCCGGAAGGTAGAAATGACCATAACTTCCACACTGGTTGCAATTATTCGTTTTATATGATGGAAAAGCTGTCGTATTTATATCGCTTTTTATGCTTCTGGCGTTGACTTCGTAGGCCCTAACTATTCCATCCGGTGGAACAACGCCCTAGGGTAAAGCCTAGGTTGCCCGGAACGTAGAAATGACCATAACTTTTACACTGGTAGCAATTCTTCGTTTTATACGATGGAAAAACTGTTTTATTTATTGTGTATTTTATGCTTCGGGCGTTGACTTCTAAGGCCCTAACTATTCCATCTGGTGGAGCAACGCCCTAGAGTGCAGCCTATGTTGCCCGGAACGTAGAAATGACCATAACTTTTACACTGGTAGCAATTATTCGTTTTATACAATGGAAAAACTGTTCTATTTATTTTGTATTTAATGCTTCGGGCGTTGACTTCTAAGGCCCTAACTGTTTGGCCTGGTGGAGCGACGCCCTGGAGTGAAGCCTAGGTTACCTGGAACGTAGAAATGACCATCACTTTCACACGGGTTGCAATTATTCCTGTTATAGGATGGAAAGGCTGTTGTATTTTTATTGTACTTTATACTTCAGGCGTTGACTTCTGAGGCCGTAGCTATTCGATGTGGTGGAAGAACGCCATACAGTGAAGCCTAGGTTGCCTGGAACGTACAAATGACCATAACTTTTACACTGGTAGCAATTATTCGTTTTATACGATGGCAAAGCTGTTGTATTTATATCGAATTTTATGCTCCTGGCGTTGACTTCTAAGGACCTAACTATTCGATCTGGTGGAGCAACGCCCTAGAGTGAAGCCTAGGTTGCCCGGTTCGTAGAAATGACCATAACTTTCACACTGGTAGCAATTATTCGTTTTATACGATGGAAAAACTGTTCTATTTATATTGTATTTTATGCTTCGGGCATTGACTTCTAAGGCCCTAGCTATTCGATTTAGTGGAGCACCGCCCTAGAGTGATGCCTAGGTGGCCCGGAAGGTAGAAATGACTATAACTTCCACACTGGTTGCAATTATTCGTTTTATACGATGGAAAAGCTGTTGTATTTATATCGTATTTTATGCTTCTGGCGTTGACTTCTTAGGCCCTAACTATTCCATCTGGTGGAACAGCGCCCTAGGGTGAAGCCTAGGTTGCCCGGAACGCAGAAATGACCAGTACTTTCACACTGGTTGCAGTTATTCGTTTTATACAATGGAAAAACTGATCTATGTATTTTGCATTTTATGCTTCTGGCGTTGACTTCTTAGGCCCTAACTATTTGATCTGGTGGAGCACCGCCCTAGTGTGAAGCCTAGGTTGCCCGGAACGTAGAACACACCATTACCTTCACACTGGTTGCAATTATTCCTGTTATACGATGGAAAAACTGTTGCACCTTTATTGTATTTTATGCTTCTGGCGTTGACTTCATAGGCCCAAACTATTCGATCTGGTGGATCAACGTCCTAGAGTGAAGCCTAGGTTTCCCGTAACGTTGAAATGACAATTACTTTCACACTGTTTGCAATTATTCCTTTTATACCATGCAAAAGCTGTTGTATTTATATCGTATTTTATGCTTCTGGCGTTGACTTCTAAGGACCTAACTATTCGATCTGGTGGAACAACGCCCTAGGGTGAAGCCTGGGTTGCCCGGAACGTAGAAATGATCATAACTTTTACACTGGTAGCAATTATTCGTTTTACACAATGGAAAAACTGTTCTTTTTATTTTGTATTTTATGCTTCGGGCGTTGACTTCTGAGGCCCTAACCGTTTGATCTGGTGGAGCAACGCCATAGAGTGAAGCCTAGGTTGCCCGGAACGTAGAAATGACAATTACTTTCACACTGTTTGCAATTATTCCGTTTATACGATGCAAAAGCTGTTGTATTTATATCGTATTTTATGCTTCTGGCGTTGACTTCTAAGGACCTAACTATTCGATCTGGTGGAGCAGCGCCCTAGAGTGAAGCCTAGGTTGCACGGAATGTAGAAATAACCATAACTTTCACACTAGTTGCAATTATTCGTTTTTTACGATGGAAAAGCTATTGTATTTATATTGTATTTTCTGCTTCTGGCGTTGACTTCTATGGCACTAGCTATTCGATCTGGTGGAACAACGGCCTAGGGTGAAGCCTAGGTTGCCCGGAACGTAGAAATGACCATAACTTTTACGCTGGTAGCAATTATTCGTTTTATACAATGGAAAAACTGTTGTATTTATATTGTATTTTATGCTTCTGGTGTTGACTACTTAGGCCCTAACTATTCCATCTGGTGGAACAACGCCCTAGGGTAAAGCCCAGATTGCGCGGAACGTAGAAATGACCATAACTTTCACACTGGTAGCAATTTTTCGTTTTATACGATGGAAAAACTGTTTTATTTATTTTGTATTTTATTCTTCTGGTGTTGATTTCTTAGGCCCTAACTATCCGATCTGGTGGAACAACGCCGTAGAGTGAAGCGTAGGTTGCCCGGAACGTAGAAATGACCATTACTTTCACACTGTTTGCAATTATTCCTTTTATACGATGGAAAAGCTGTTGTATTTATATCGTATTTTATGTTTCTGGCGTTGACTTCTAAGGACCTAACTATTCGATCTGGTGGAGCAACGCCCTACAGTGATGCCTAGGTTGCCCGGAACGTAGATACGACCATAACCTTCACACTGGTTGCAAATTATTCCTGCTATACGATGGAAAAACTGTTGCATTTTTACTGCATTTTATGCTTCGGGCATTGGCTTCTAAATCCCTAACTATGCAATCTGTTGGAACAACGCCCTAGGGGGAAGCCTAGGTTGCCCGGAACGTAGAAATGACCATAACTTTCACATTGGTTGCAATTATTCGTTTTATACGATGGAAAAGCTGTTGTATTTATATCGTATTTTATGCTTCTGGCGTTGACTTCTTAGGCCCTAACTATTCCATCTGGTGGAACAACGCCCTAGGGTAAAGCCAAGATTGCGCGGAACGTAGAAATGACGATAACTTTCATACTGGTTGCAATTATCCGTTTTATATGGTGGAAAAACTGTTGTATTTATATTGTATTTTATGCTTCTGGCGTTGACTTCTAAGGCCCTAACTATTCGATCAGGTGGAGCAACGCCCTAGAGTGAAGCCTAGGTTGCTCGAAATGTAGAAATGTCCATTACTTTCACACTGGTTGCAATTAGTCGTTTTATACGATGGAAAAACTGTTGCATCTTTATCGTATTTTATGCTTCTGGCGTTGACTTCTTAGGCCGTAACTATCCGACCTGGTGGAGCAACGCCCTGGAGTGAAACCTAGGTTGCCCGGAACGTAGAAATGAACACTACTATCACACTGGTTCCAAATTATTCCTGCTCTACGATGGAAAAACTGTTGTATTTTTATTGCATTGTATGCTTCTGGCGTTCACTTCGTAGGCCCTAACTATTCGATCTGGTCGAACAACGGCCTAGGGTGAAGCATAGGTTGGCCGGAACGTAGAAATGACCATACCTTTTACACTGGTAGCAATTATTCGTTTTATACAATGGAAAAACTGTTCTATTTATTTTGTATTTAATGCTTCGGGCGTTGACTTCTAAGGCCCTAACTGTTTGATTTGGTGGAGCAACGCCCTAGAGGGAAGCCTAGGTTGCCCGGAACGTAGAAATGACCATAACCTTCACACTGGCTGCAATTATTTGTTTGATACGATGGAAAAGCTGTTGTATTTATATCGTATTTTATGCTTCTGGCGTTGACTTCTTAGGCCCTAACTATTCCATCCGGTGGAACAACGCCCTAGGGTAAAGCCTAGGTTGCCCGGTTCGTAGAAATGACCATAACTTTCACACTGGTAGCAATTATTCGTTTTATACGATGGAAAAACTGTTCTATTTATTTTGTATTTTATGCTTCGGGCATTGACTTCTAAGGCCCTCGCTATTCGATTTGGTGGAGCACCGCCCTAGAGTGAAGCCTAGGTTGCCCGGAAGGTAGAAATGACCATAACTTCCACACTGGTTGCAATTATTCGTTTTATATGATGGAAAAGCTGTCGTATTTATATCGCTTTTTATGCTTCTGGCGTTGACTTCGTAGGCCCTAACTATTCCATCCGGTGGAACAACGCCCTAGGGTAAAGCCTAGGTTGCCCGGAACGTAGAAATGACCATAACTTTTACACTGGTAGCAATTCTTCGTTTTCTACGATGGAAAAACTGTTTTATTTATTGTGTATTTTATGCTTCGGGCGTTGACTTCTAAGGCCCTAACTGTTTGGCCTGGTGGAGCGACGCCCTGGAGTGAAGCCTAGGTTACCTGGAACGTAGAAATGACCATCACTTTCACACGGGTTGCAATTATTCCTGTTATAGGATGGAAAGGCTGTTGTATTTTTATTGTACTTTATACTTCAGGCGTTGACTTCTGAGGCCGTAGCTATTCGATGTGGTGGAAGAACGCCATACAGTGAAGCCTAGGTTGCCTGGAACGTACAAATGACCATAACTTTTACACTGGTAGCAATTATTCGTTTTATACGATGGCAAAGCTGTTGTATTTATATCGAATTTTATGCTCCTGGCGTTGACTTCTAAGGACCTAACTATTCGATCTGGTGGAGCAACGCCCTAGAGTGAAGCCTAGGTTGCCCGGTTCGTAGAAATGACCATAACTTTCACACTGGTAGCAATTATTCGTTTTATACGATGGAAAAACTGTTCTATTTATATTGTATTTTATGCTTCGGGCATTGACTTCTAAGGCCCTAGCTATTCGATTTAGTGGAGCACCGCCCTAGAGTGATGCCTAGGTGGCCCGGAAGGTAGAAATGACTATAACTTCCACACTGGTTGCAATTATTCGTTTTATACGATGGAAAAGCTGTTGTATTTATATCGTATTTTATGCTTCTGGCGTTGACTTCTTAGGCCCTAACTATTCCATCTGGTGGAACAGCGCCCTAGGGTGAAGCCTAGGTTGCCCGGAACGCAGAAATGACCAGTACTTTCACACTGGTTGCAGTTATTCGTTTTATACAATGGAAAAACTGATCTATGTATTTTGCATTTTATGCTTCTGGCGTTGACTTCTTAGGCCCTAACTATTTGATCTGGTGGAGCACCGCCCTAGTGTGAAGCCTAGGTTGCCCGGAACGTAGAACACACCATTACCTTCACACTGGTTGCAATTATTCCTGTTATACGATGGAAAAACTGTTGCACCTTTATTGTATTTTATGCTTCTGGCGTTGACTTCATAGGCCCAAACTATTCGATCTGGTGGATCAACGTCCTAGAGTGAAGCCTAGGTTTCCCGTAACGTTGAAATGACAATTACTTTCACACTGTTTGCAATTATTCCTTTTATACCATGCAAAAGCTGTTGTATTTATATCGTATTTTATGCTTCTGGCGTTGACTTCTAAGGACCTAACTATTCGATCTGGTGGAACAACGCCCTAGGGTGAAGCCTGGGTTGCCCGGAACGTAGAAATGATCATAACTTTTACACTGGTAGCAATTATTCGTTTTACACAATGGAAAAACTGTTCTTTGTATTTTGTATTTTATGCTTCGGGCGTTGACTTCTGAGGCCCTAACCGTTTGATCTGGTGGAGCAACGCCATAGAGTGAAGCCTAGGTTGCCCGGAACGTAGAAATGACAATTACTTTCACACTGTTTGCAATTATTCCGTTTATACGATGCAAAAGCTGTTGTATTTATATCGTATTTTATGCTTCTGGCGTTGACTTCTAAGGACCTAACTATTCGATCTGGTGGAGCAGCGCCCTAGAGTGAAGCCTAGGTTGCTCGGAATGTAGAAATAACCATAACTTTCACACTAGTTGCAATTATTCGTTTTTTACGATGGAAAAGCTATTGTATTTATATTGTATTTTCTGCTTCTGGCGTTGACTTCTATGGCACTAGCTATTCGATCTGGTGGAACAACGGCCTAGGGTTAAGCCTAGGTTGCCCGGAACGTAGAAATGACCATAACTTTTACGCTGGTAGCAATTATTCGTTTTATACAATGGAAAAACTGTTGTATTTATATTGTATTTTATGCTTCTGGTGTTGACTACTTAGGCCCTAACTATTCCATCTGGTGGAACAACGCCCTAGGGTAAAGCCCAGATTGCGCGGAACGTAGAAATGACCATAACTTTCACACTGGTAGCAATTTTTCGTTTTATACGATGGAAAAACTGTTTTATTTATTTTGTATTTTATTCTTCTGGTGTTGATTTCTTAGGCCCTAACTATCCGATCTGGTGGAACAACGCCGTAGAGTGAAGCGTAGGTTGCCCGGAACGTAGAAATGACCATTACTTTCACACTGTTTGCAATTATTCCTTTTATACGATGGAAAAGCTGTTGTATTTATATCGTATTTTATGTTTCTGGCGTTGACTTCTAAGGACCTAACTATTCGATCTGGTGGAGCAACGCCCTACAGTGATGCCTAGGTTGCCCGGAACGTAGATACGACCATAACCTTCACACTGGTTGCAAATTATTCCTGCTATACGATGGAAAAACTGTTGCATTTTTACTGCATTTTATGCTTCGGGCATTGGCTTCTAAATCCCTAACTATGCAATCTGTTGGAACAACGCCCTAGGGGGAAGCCTAGGTTGCCCGGAACGTAGAAATGACCATAACTTTCACATTGGTTGCAATTATTCGTTTTATACGATGGAAAAGCTGTTGTATTTATATCGTATTTTATGCTTCTGGCGTTGACTTCTTAGGCCCTAACTATTCCATCTGGTGGAACAACGCCCTAGGGTAAAGCCAAGATTGCGCGGAACGTAGAAATGACGATAACTTTCATACTGGTTGCAATTATCCGTTTTATATGGTGGAAAAACTGTTGTATTTATATTGTATTTTATGCTTCTGGCGTTGACTTCTAAGGCCCTAACTATTCGATCAGGTGGAGCAACGCCCTAGAGTGAAGCCTAGGTTGCTCGAAATGTAGAAATGTCCATTACTTTCACACTGGTTGCAATTAGTCGTTTTATACGATGGAAAAACTGTTGCATCTTTATCGTATTTTATGCTTCTGGCGTTGACTTCTTAGGCCGTAACTATCCGACCTGGTGGAGCAACGCCCTGGAGTGAAACCTAGGTTGCCCGGAACGTAGAAATGAACACTACTATCACACTGATTCCAAATTATTCCTGCTCTACGATGGAAAAACTGTTGTATTTTTATTGCATTGTATGCTTCTGGCGTTCACTTCGTAGGCCCTAACTATTCGATCTGGTCGAACAACGGCCTAGGGTGAAGCATAGGTTGGCCGGAACGTAGAAATGACCATACCTTTTACACTGGTAGCAATTATTCGTTTTATACAATGGAAAAACTGTTCTATTTATTTTGTATTTAATGCTTCGGGCGTTGACTTCTAAGGCCCTAACTGTTTGATTTGGTGGAGCAACGCCCTAGAGGGAAGCCTAGGTTGCCCGGAACGTAGAAATGACCATAACCTTCACACTGGCTGCAATTATTTGTTTGATACGATGGAAAAGATGTTGTATTTATATCGTATTTTATGCTTCTGGCGTTGACTTCTTAGGCCCTAACTATTCCATCTGGTGGAACAACGCCCTAGGGTAAAGCCCAGGTCGCCCGGAACGTAGAAATGACCATAACTCTCACACTGGTTGCTATCATTCGTTTTATACGGTGGAAGAACTGTTATATTTATATTGTATTTTATGCTTCTGGCGTTGACTTCTTAGTCCCTAACTGTTCGATCTGGTAGAGCAACGCCCTAGAGTGTAGCCTAGGTTGCCCGGTTCGTAGAAATGACCATAACTTTCACACTGGTAGCAATTATTCGTTTTATAAGATGGAAAAACTGTTCTATTTATTTTGTATTTTATGCTTCGGGCATTGACTTCTAAGGCCCTCGCTATTCGATTTGGTGGAGCACCGCCCTAGAGTGAAGCCTAGGTTGCCCGGAAGGTAGAAATGACCATAACTTCCACACTGGTTGCAATTATTCGTTTTATATGATGGAAAAGCTGTCGTATTTATATCGCTTTTTATGCTTCTGGCGTTGACTTCGTAGGCCCTAACTATTCCATCCGGTGGAACAACGCCCTAGGGTAAAGCCTAGGTTGCCCGGAACGTTGAAATGACCATAACTTTTACACTGGTAGCAATTCTTCGTTTTATACGATGGAAAAACTGTTTTATTTATTGTGTATTTTATGCTTCGGGCGTTGACTTCTAAGGCCCTAACTATTCCATCTGGTGGAGCAACGCCCTCGAGTGCAGCCTATGTTGCCCGGAACGTAGAAATGACCATAACTTTCACACTGGTAGCAATTATTCGTTTTATACGAAGGAAAAACTGTTCTATTTATTTTGTATTTTATGCTTCGGGCATTGACTTCTTAGGCCCTAACAATTCCATCTGGTGGAACAACGCTCTAGGGTAAAGCCCAGATTGCGCGGAACGTAGAAATGACCATAACTTTCACACTGGTAGCAATTTTTCGTTTTATACGATGGAAAAACTGTTTTATTTATTTTGTATTTTAAGTTTCGGGCGTTGACTTCTAAGGCCCTAACTATTCGATCTGGTGGAGCAACGCCCTAGAGTGAATCCTAGGTTGCCCGGAACGTAGAAATGACCATACCTTTTACACTGGTAGCAATTATTCGTTTTATACAATGGAAAAACTGTTCTATTTATTTTGTATTTAATGCTTCGGGCGTTGACTTCTAAGGCCCTAACTGTTTGATCTGGTGGAGCAACGCCCTAGAGGGAAATCCTAGGTTGCCCGGAACGTAGAAATGACCATAACCTTCACACTGGCTGCAATTATTTGTTTTATACGATGGAAAAGCTGTTGTATTTATATCGTATTTTATGCTTCTGGCGTTGACTTCTTAGGCCCTAACTACTCCATCTGGTGGAACAACGCCCTAGGGTAAAGCCCAGGTCGCCCGGAACGTAGAAATGACCATAACTCTCACACTGGTTGCTATCATTCGTTTTATACGGTGGAAGAACTGTTATATTTATATTGTATTTTATGCTTCTGGCGTTGACTTCTTAGTCCCTAACTGTTCGATCTGGTAGAGCAACGCCCTAGAGTGTAGTCTAGGTTCCCCAGTTCGTAGAAATGACCATAACTTTCACACTGGTAGCAATTATTCGTTTTATACGATGGAAAAACTGTTCTATTTATTTTGTATTTTATGCTTCGGGCATTGACTTCTAAGGCCCTAGCTATTCGATTTGGTGGAGCACCGCCCTAGAGTGAAGCCTAGGTTGCCCGGAAGGTAGAAATGACCATAACTTCCACACTGGTTGCAATTATTCGCTTTATACGATGGAAAAGCTGTCGTATTTATATCGCTTTTTATGCTTCTGGCGTTGACTTCGTAGGCCCTAACTATTCCACCTGGCGGAACAACGCCCTAGGGTAAAGCCTAGGTTGCCCGGAACGTAGAAATGACCATAACTTTTACACTGGTAGCAATTCTTCGTTTTATACGATGGAAAAACTGTTTTATTTATTTTGTATTTTATGCTTCGGGCGTTGACTTCTAAGGCCCTAACTATTCCATCTGGTGGAGCAACGCCCTAGAGTGCAGCCTATGTTGCCCGGAACGTAGAAATGACCATAATTTTTACACTGGTAGCAATTATTCGTTTTATACAATGGAAAAACTGTTCTATTTATTTTGTATTTAATGCTTCGGGCGTTGACTTCTAAGGCCCTAACTGTTTGGCCTGGTGGAGCGACGCCCTGGAGTGAAGCCTAGGTTACCTGGAACGTAGAAATGACCATCACTTTCACACGGGTTGCAATTATTCCTGTTATAGGATGGAAAGGCTGTTGTATTTTTATTGTACTTTATACTTCAGGCGTTGACTTCTGAGGCCGTAGCTATTCGATGTGGTGGAAGAACGCCATACAGTGAAGCCTAGGTTGCCTGGAACGTACAAATGACCATAACTTTTACACTGGTAGCAATTATTCGTTTTATACGATGGCAAAGCTGTTGTATTTATATCGAATTTTATGCTCCTGGCGTTGACTTCTAAGGACCTAACTATTCGATCTGGTGGAGCAACGCCCTAGAGTGAAGCCTAGGTTGCCCGGTTCGTAGAAATGACCATAACTTTCACACTGGTAGCAATTATTCGTTTTATACGATGGAAAAACTGTTCTATTTATATTGTATTTTATGCTTCGGGCATTGACTTCTAAGGCCCTAGCTATTCGATTTAGTGGAGCACCGCCCTAGAGTGATGCCTAGGTTGCCCGGAAGGTAGAAATGACCATAACTTCCACACTGGTTGCAATTATTCGTTTTATACGATGGAAAAGCTGTCGTATTTATATCGCTTTTTATGCTTCTGGCGTTGACTTCGTAGGCCCTAACTATTCCATCTGGTGGAACAAGGCCCTAGGGTAAAGCATAGGTTGCCCGGAACGTAGAAATGACCATAAATTTTACACTGGTACAATTTTTCGTTTTAAACGATGGAAAAACTGTTTTATTTAGTTTGTATTTTATGCTTCGGGCGTTGACTTCTAAGGCCCTAACTATTCCATCTGGTGGAGCAACGCCCTAGAGTGCAGCCTAGGTTGCCCGGAACGTAGAAATGACCATTACTTTCACACTGTTTGCAATTATTCATTTTATACGATGGAAAAGCTGTTGTATTTATATTGTATTTTATGCTCCTGGCGTTGACTTCTAAGGCCGTAGCTATTAGATGTGGTGGAGCAACGCATTAGAGTGACGCCTAGGTTGACCGGAACGTAGAAATGACTATTACCTTCACAATGTCTGCAATTATTCACTTTATACGATGGAAAAACTGTTGTACTTATATTGTATTTTATCCTTCTGGCGTTGAATTCTAAGCCCCTAGCTATTCGATCTGGTGGAGCAACGCCCTAGAGTGAAACCTAGGTTGCCAGGAACGTAGAAATGACCATAACTTTCACACTGGTTACCATTATTCGTTTTATACGATGGAAAAGCTGTTGTATTTATATCGTATTTTATGCTTCTGGCGTTGACTTCTTAGGCCCTAACTATTCCATCTGGTGGAACAGCGCCCTAGGGTGAAGCCTAGGTTGCCCGGAACGCAGAAATGACCAGTACTTTCACACTGGTTGCAGTTATTCGTTTTATACAATGGAAAAACTGATCTATGTATTTTGCATTTTATGCTTCGGGCGTTGACTTCTAAGGCCCTAACTATTCGATCTGGTGGAGCAGCGCCCTAGAGTGAAGCATAGGTTGCCCGGAACGTAGAAATGACCATTACTTCCACACTGATTGTAAATAAACATTACATACGATGGAAAAGCATTTGTACTTATATTGTAATTTATGCTTCTGGCGTTGACTTCTTAGGCCCTAACTACTTGATCTGGAGGAGCAACGGCCTAGTGTGAAGCCTAGGTTTCCCGGAACGTTGAAATGACCATAACTTTCACACTGATTGCTATTATACCTTTTATACGATGGAAAACTTGTAAAATTTATATTGCATTTTATGCTTCTGGCATTGGATTCTAAGTCCCTAGCAATTCCATCTGGTGTGGCAACACCCTAGAGTGAAGCCTAGGTTGCCCGGAACGTAGAAGTGTCCACAACTTCCACACTGTTTGCAAATATACATTATATACGATGGAAAAGCTGTTGTACTTATATTGTAATTTATGCTTCTGGCGTTGACTTCTTAGGCCCTAACTACTTTATCTGGAGGAGCAACGCCCTAGTGTGAAGCCTAGGTTTCCCGGAACGTTGAAATGACCATAACTTTCACACTGATTGCTATTATACCTTTTATACGATGGAAAACTTGTAAAATTTATATTGCATTTTATGCTTCTGGCATTGGATTCTAAGTCCCTAGCAATTCCATCTGGTGTGGCAACACCCTAGAGTGAAGCCTAGGTTGCCCGGAACGTAGAAGTGTCCATAACTTCCACACTGTTTGCAAATATACATTATATACGATGGAAAAGCTGTTGTACTTATATTGTAATTTATGCTTCTGGCGTTGACTTCTTAGGCCCTATCTATTTGATCTGGTGGAGCACCGCCCTAGTGTGAAGCCTAGGTTGCCCGGAACGTAGAACACACCATTACCTTCACACTGGTTGCAATTATTCCTGTTATACGATGGAAAAACTGTTGCACCTTTATTGTATTTTATGCTTCTGGCGTTGACTTCATAGGCCCAAACTATTCGATCTGGTGGATCAACGTCCTAGAGTGAAGCCTAGGTTGACCGGAACGTAGAAATGACCATAACTTTCACACTGGTTACCATTACTCGTTTTATATGATGGACAAGCTGTTGTACTTATATCGTATTTTATGCTTCTGGCGTTGACTTTGAAGGCCGTAGCTATTAGATGTGGTGGAGCAACGCCCTAGAGTGTCGCATGGGTTGCCCGGAACGTAGAAATGACCATTACTTTCACAATGTTTGCAAATATTCATTTTATACGATGGAAAAACTGTTGTACTTATATTGTATTTTATTCTTCTGGCGTTGAATTCTAAGTCCCTTGCTATTCTAACTCGTGGAGCAACGCCCTAGAGTGAAACCTAGGTTGCCGGAACGTAGACGTGACCATTACTTTCAAACTGTTTGCAATTATACATTTTATACGATGGAAAAGCTGTTGTATTTATATTGTATTTTATGCTCCTGGCGTTGACTTCTAAGGCCGTAGCTTTTAGATGTGGTGGAGCAACGCATTAGAGTGACGCCTAGGTTGACCGGAACGTAGAAATGACCATTACTTTCACAATGTCTGCAATCATTCATTTTATACGATGGAAAAACTGTTGTACTTATATTGTATTTTATGCTTCGGGCGTTGAATTCAAAGTCCCTAGCTATTCGATCTGGTGGAGCAACGCCCTACAGTGAAGTCTAGGTTGCCCGGAACGTAGATATGACCATAACCTTCACACAGGTTGCAATTATTCGTTTTAGACGGTGTAAATGCTGTTGTACTTATTTTGTATTTTATGCTTCTGGCGTTGACTTCTAAGGCCCTAACTATTCGATCAGGTGGAGCAGCGCCCTAGAGTGAAACCTAGGTTGCCCGGAACGTAGAAATGACCATAACTTTCACACTGGTTGCAATTATTCGTTTTATACGATGGAAAAGCTGTTGTATTTATATCGTATTTTATGCTTCTGGCGTTGACTTCTTAGGCCCTAACTATTCCATCTGGTGGAACAACGCCCTAGGGTAAAGCCAAGATTGCGCGGAACGTAGAAATGACGATAACTTTCATACTGGTTGCAATTATCCGTTTTATATGGTGGAAAAACTGTTGTATTTATATTGTATTTTATGCTTCTGGCGTTGACTTCTAAGGCCCTAACTATTCGATCAGGTGGAGCAACGCCCTAGAGTGAAGCCTAGGTTGCTCGAAATGTAGAAATGTCCATTACTTTCACACTGGTTGCAATTAGTCGTTTTATACGATGGAAAAACTGTTGCATCTTTATCGTATTTTATGCTTCTGGCGTTGACTTCTTAGGCCGTAACTATCCGACCTGGTGGAGCAACGCCCTGGAGTGAAACCTAGGTTGCCCGGAACGTAGAAATGACCACTACTATCACACTGGTTCCAAATTATTCCTGCTCTACGATGGAAAAACTGTTGTATTTTTATTGCATTGTATGCTTCTGGCGTTCACTTCGTAGGCCCTAACTATTCGATCTGGTCGAACAACGGCCTAGGGTGAAGCATAGGTTGGCCGGAACGTAGAAATGACCATACCTTTTACACTGGTAGCAATTATTCGTTTTATACAATGGAAAAACTGTTCTATTTATTTTGTATTTAATGCTTCGGGCGTTGACTTCTAAGGCCCTAACTGTTTGATTTGGTGGAGCAACGCCCTAGAGGGAAGCCTAGGTTGCCCGGAACGTAGAAATGACCATAACCTTCACACTGGCTGCAATTATTTGTTTGATACGATGGAAAAGCTGTTGTATTTATATCGTATTTTATGCTTCTGGCGTTGACTTCTTAGGCCCTAACTATTCCATCTGGTGGAACAACGCCCTAGGGTAAAGCCCAGGTCGCCCGGAACGTAGAAATGACCATAACTCTCACACTGGTTGCTATCATTCGTTTTATACGGTGGAAGAACTGTTATATTTATATTGTATTTTATGCTTCTGGCGTTGACTTCTTAGTCCCTAACTGTTCGATCTGGTAGAGCAACGCCCTAGAGTGTAGCCTAGGTTGCCCGGTTCGTAGAAATGACCATAACTTTCACACTGGTAGCAATTATTCGTTTTATACGATGGAAAAACTGTTCTATTTATTTTGTATTTTATGCTTCGGGCATTGACTTCTAAGGCCCTCGCTATTCGATTTGGTGGAGCACCGCCCTAGAGTGAAGCCTAGGTTGCCCGGAAGGTAGAAATGACCATAACTTCCACACTGGTTGCAATTATTCGTTTTATATGATGGAAAAGCTGTCGTATTTATATCGCTTTTTATGCTTCTGGCGTTGACTTCGTAGGCCCTAACTATTCCATCCGGTGGAACAACGCCCTAGGGTAAAGCCTAGGTTGCCCGGAACGTTGAAATGACCATAACTTTTACACTGGTAGCAATTCTTCGTTTTATACGATGGAAAAACTGTTTTATTTATTGTGTATTTTATGCTTCGGGCGTTGACTTCTAAGGCCCTAACTATTCCATCTGGTGGAGCAACGCCCTCG
The DNA here is from genome assembly GCF_051401765.1 of Calliopsis andreniformis. NCBI lineage: Eukaryota > Metazoa > Arthropoda > Insecta > Hymenoptera > Andrenidae > Calliopsis > Calliopsis andreniformis. The sequence continues at coordinate 3,415,476 of NW_027480436.1, read as the reverse complement.
AGTGCAGCCTATGTTGCCCGGAACGTAGAAATGACCATAACTTTCACACTGGTAGCAATTATTCGTTTTATACGAAGGAAAAACTGTTCTATTTATTTTGTATTTTATGCTTCGGGCATTGACTTCTTAGGCCCTAACAATTCCATCTGGTGGAACAACGCTCTAGGGTAAAGCCCAGATTGCGCGGAACGTAGAAATGACCATAACTTTCACACTGGTAGCAATTTTTCGTTTTATACGATGGAAAAACTGTTTTATTTATTTTGTATTTTAAGTTTCGGGCGTTGACTTCTAAGGCCCTAACTATTCGATCTGGTGGAGCAACGCCCTAGAGTGAATCCTAGGTTGCCCGGAACGTAGAAATGACCTTACCTTTTACACTGGTAGCAATTATTCGTTTTATACAATGGAAAAACTGTTCTATTTATTTTGTATTTAATGCTTCGGGCGTTGACTTCTAAGGCCCTAACTGTTTGATCTGGTGGAGCAACGCCCTAGAGGGAAATCCTAGGTTGCCCGGAACGTAGAAATGACCATAACCTTCACACTGGCTGCAATTATTTGTTTTATACGATGGAAAAGCTGTTGTATTTATATCGTATTTTATGCTTCTGGCGTTGACTTCTTAGGCCCTAACTACTCCATCTGGTGGAACAACGCCCTAGGGTAAAGCCCAGGTCGCCCGGAAATTTTCTAGAGTGTAGCCTAGGTTGCCCGGTTCGTAGAAATGACCATAACTTTCACACTGGTAGCAATTATTCGTTTTATACGATGGAAAAACTGTTCTATTTATATTGTATTTTATGCTTCGGGCATTGACTTCTAAGGCCCTAGCTATTCGATTTAGTGGAGCACCGCCCTAGAGTGATGCCTAGGTTGCCCGGAAGGTAGAAATGACCATAACTTCCACACTGGTTGCAATTATTCGTTTTATACGATGGAAAAGCTGTCGTATTTATATCGCTTTTTATGCTTCTGGCGTTGACTTCGTAGGCCCTAACTATTCCATCTGGTGGAACAAGGCCCTAGGGTAAAGCATAGGTTGCCCGGAACGTAGAAATGACCATAAATTTTACACTGGTACAATTTTTCGTTTTAAACGATGGAAAAACTGTTTTATTTATTTTGTATTTTATGCTTCGGGCGTTGACTTCTAAGGCCCTAACTATTCCATCTGGTGGAGCAACGCCCTAGAGTGCAGCCTAGGTTGCCCGGAACGTAGAAATGACCATTACTTTCACACTGTTTGCAATTATTCATTTTATACGATGGAAAAGCTGTTGTATTTATATTGTATTTTATGCTCCTGGCGTTGACTTCTAAGGCCGTAGCTATTAGATGTGGTGGAGCAACGCATTAGAGTGACGCCTAGGTTGACCGGAACGTAGAAATGACTATTACCTTCACAATGTCTGCAATTATTCACTTTATACGATGGAAAAACTGTTGTACTTATATTGTATTTTATCCTTCTGGCGTTGAATTCTAAGCCCCTAGCTATTCGATCTGGTGGAGCAACGCCCTAGAGTGAAACCTAGGTTGCCAGGAACGTAGAAATGACCATAACTTTCACACTGGTTACCATTATTCGTTTTATACGATGGAAAAGCTGTTGTATTTATATCGTATTTTATGCTTCTGGCGTTGACTTCTTAGGCCCTAACTATTCCATCTGGTGGAACAGCGCCCTAGGGTGAAGCCTAGGTTGCCCGGAACGCAGAAATGACCAGTACTTTCACACTGGTTGCAGTTATTCGTTTTATACAATGGAAAAACTGATCTATGTATTTTGCATTTTATGCTTCGGGCGTTGACTTCTAAGGCCCTAACTATTCGATCTGGTGGAGCAGCGCCCTAGAGTGAAGCATAGGTTGCCCGGAACGTAGAAATGACCATTACTTCCACACTGATTGTAAATAAACATTACATACGATGGAAAAGCATTTGTACTTATATTGTAATTTATGCTTCTGGCGTTGACTTCTTAGGCCCTAACTACTTGATCTGGAGGAGCAACGGCCTAGTGTGAAGCCTAGGTTTCCCGGAACGTTGAAATGACCATAACTTTCACACTGATTGCTATTATACCTTTTATACGATGGAAAACTTGTAAAATTTATATTGCATTTTATGCTTCTGGCATTGGATTCTAAGTCCCTAGCAATTCCATCTGGTGTGGCAACACCCTAGAGTGAAGCCTAGGTTGCCCGGAACGTAGAAGTGTCCACAACTTCCACACTGTTTGCAAATATACATTATATACGATGGAAAAGCTGTTGTACTTATATTGTAATTTATGCTTCTGGCGTTGACTTCTTAGGCCCTAACTACTTGATCTGGAGGAGCAACGCCCTAGTGTGAAGCCTAGGTTTCCCGGAACGTTGAAATGACCATAACTTTCACACTGATTGCTATTATACCTTTTATACGATGGAAAACTTGTAAAATTTATATTGCATTTTATGCTTCTGGCATTGGATTCTAAGTCCCTAGCAATTCCATCTGGTGTGGCAACACCCTAGAGTGAAGCCTAGGTTGCCCGGAACGTAGAAGTGTCCATAACTTCCACACTGTTTGCAAATATACATTATATACGATGGAAAAGCTGTTGTACTTATATTGTAATTTATGCTTCTGGCGTTGACTTCTTAGGCCCTATCTATTTGATCTGGTGGAGCACCGCCCTAGTGTGAAGCCTAGGTTGCCCGGAACGTAGAACACACCATTACCTTCACACTGGTTGCAATTATTCCTGTTATACGATGGAAAAACTGTTGCACCTTTATTGTATTTTATGCTTCTGGCGTTGACTTCATAGGCCCAAACTATTCGATCTGGTGGATCAACGTCCTAGAGTGAAGCCTAGGTTGACCGGAACGTAGAAATGACCATAACTTTCACACTGGTTACCATTACTCGTTTTATATGATGGACAAGCTGTTGTACTTATATCGTATTTTATGCTTCTGGCGTTGACTTTGAAGGCCGTAGCTATTAGATGTGGTGGAGCAACGCCCTAGAGTGTCGCATGGGTTGCCCGGAACGTAGAAATGACCATTACTTTCGCAATGTTTGCAAATATTCATTTTATACGATGGAAAAACTGTTGTACTTATATTGTATTTTATTCTTCTGGCGTTGAATTCTAAGTCCCTTGCTATTCTAACTCGTGGAGCAACGCCCTAGAGTGAAACCTAGGTTGCCCGGAACGTAGACGTGACCATTACTTTCAAACTGTTTGCAATTATACATTTTATACGATGGAAAAGCTGTTGTATTTATATTGTATTTTATGCTCCTGGCGTTGACTTCTAAGGCCGTAGCTATTAGATGTGGTGGAGCAACGCATTAGAGTGACGCCTAGGTTGACCGGAACGTAGAAATGACCATTACTTTCACAATGTCTGCAATCATTCATTTTATACGATGGAAAAACTGTTGTACTTATATTGTATTTTATGCTTCGGGCGTTGAATTCAAAGTCCCTAGCTATTCGATCTGGTGGAGCAACGACCTACAGTGAAGTCTAGGTTGCCCGGAACGTAGATATGACCATAACCTTCACACAGGTTGCAATTATTCGTTTTATACGGTGTAAAGGCTGTTTTACTTATTTTGTATTTTATTCTTCTGGTGTTGATTTCTTAGGCCCTAACTATTCGATATGGTGGAACAACGCCGTAGAGTGAAGCCTAGGTTGCCCGGAACGTAGAAATGACCATTACTTTCACACTGGTTGCAATTATTCGTTTTATACGATGGAAAAACTGTTGTATTTATATTGTATTTTATGCTTCTGGCGTTGACTTCTTAGGCCCTAACTATTCAATCTGCTGGATCAACGCCCTCGGGGGAAGCGTAGGTTGCCCGGAAAGTAGAAATGACCATAACTTTTACACTGGCAGCAATTATTCGTTTTATACAATGGAAAAACCGTTCTATTTATTTTGTATTTTATGCTTCGGGCGTTGACTTCTAAGGCCCTAACAGTTTGATCTGGTGGAGCATCGCCGTAGAGTGAAGCCTAGGTTGCTCGGAACGTAGAAATGACCATAACTTTCACACGGGTTGCTATTATTCGTTTTATACGATGGAAAAACTGTAATATTTATATTGTATTTAAGCTTCTGGCGTTGACTTCTAAGGCCCTAGCTACTCGATTTGGTGGAGCACCGCCCTAGAGTGAAGCCTAGGTTGCCCGGAACGTAGAAATGACCATAACTTCCACACTGGTTGCAATTATTCGTTTTATACGATGGAAAAGCTGTTGTATTTATATCGTATTTTATGCTTCTGGCATTGACTTCTTAGGCCCTAACTATTTGATCTGGTGGAGCACCGCCCTAGTGTGAAGCCTAGGTTGCCCGGAACGTAGAACACACCATTACCTTCACACTGGTTGCAATTATTCCTGTTATACGATGGAAAAACTGTTGCACCTTTATTGTATTTTATGCGTCTGGCGTTGACTTCATAGGCCCAAACTATTCGATCTGGTGGACCAACGTCCTAGAGTGAAGCCTAGGTTGACCGGAACGTAGAAATGACCATAACTTTCACACTGGTTACCATTACTCGTTTTATATGATGGACAAGCTGTTGTACTTATATCGTATTTTATGCTTCTGGCGTTGACTTTGTAGGCCATAGCTATTAGATGTGGTGGAGCAACGCCCTAGAGTGTCGCATGGGTTACCCGGAACGTAGAAATGACCATTACTTTCACAATGTTTGCAAATATTCATTTTATACGATGGAAAAACTGTTGTACTTATATTGTATTTTATTCTTCTGCCGTTGAATTCTAAGTCCCTAGCTATTCTATCCGGTGGAGCAACGCCCTAGAGTGAAACCTACGTTACCCGGAACGTAGACATGACCATTACTTTCACACTGTTTGCAATTATTCATTTTATACGATGGAAAAACTGTTGTACTTATATTGTATTTTATCCTTCTGGCGTTGAATTCTAAGCCCCTAGCTATTCGATCTGGTGGAGCAACGCCCTAGAGTGAAGCCTAGGTTGCCCGGAACGCAGAAATGACCAGTACTTTCACACTGGTTGCAGTTATTCGTTTTATACAATGGAAAAACTGATCTATGTATTTTGCATTTTATGCTTCGGGCGTTGACTTCTAAGGCCCTAACTATTCGATCTGGTGGAGCAGCGCCCTAGGGTGAAGCATAGGTTGCCCGGGAAGTAGAAATGACCATAACTTTCACACTGGTTGCTATTATTCGTTTTATACGATGGAAAAGCAGTTATATTTATATTGCATATTATGCTTCTGGCATTGAATTCTAAGTCCCTAGCTATTCCATCTGGTGGAGCAACACCCTAGCGTGAAGCCTAGGTAGCCCGGAACGTAGAAATGACCATTACTTCCACACTGATTGTAAATAAACATTACATACGATGGAAAAGCATTTGTACTTATATTGTAATTTATGCTTCTGGCGTTGACTTCTTAGGCCCTAACTACTTGATCTGGAGGAGCAACGGCCTAGTGTGAAGCCTAGGTTTCCCGGAACGTTGAAATGACCATAACTTTCACACTGATTGCTATTATACCTTTTATACGATGGAAAACTTGTAAAATTTATATTGCATTTTATGCTTCTGGCATTGGATTCTAAGTCCCTAGCAATTCCATCTGGTGTGGCAACACCCTAGAGTGAAGCCTAGGTTGCCCGGAACGTAGAAGTGTCCACAACTTCCACACTGTTTGCAAATATACATTATATACGATGGAAAAGCTGTTGTACTTATATTGTAATTTATGCTTCTGGCGTTGACTTCTTAGGCCCTAACTACTTGATCTGGAGGAGCAACGCCCTAGTGTGAAGCCTAGGTTTCCCGGAACGTTGAAATGACCATAACTTTCACACTGATTGCTATTATACCTTTTATACGATGGAAAACTTGTAAAATTTATATTGCATTTTATGCTTCTGGCATTGGATTCTAAGTCCCTAGCAATTCCATCTGGTGTGGCAACACCCTAGAGTGAAGCCTAGGTTGCCCGGAACGTAGGAGTGTCCATAACTTCCACACTGTTTGCAAATATACATTATATACGATGGAAAAGCTGTTGTACTTATATTGTAATTTATGCTTCTGGCGTTGACTTCTTAGGACCTAACTATTTGATCTGGTGGAGCACCGCCCTAGTGTGAAGCCTAGGTTGCCCGGAACGTAGAACACACCATTACCTTCACACTGGTTGCAATTATTCCTGTTATACGATGGAAAAACTGTTGCACCTTTATTGTATTTTATGCTTCTGGCGTTGACTTCATAGGCCCAAACTATTCGATCTGGTGGATCAACGTCCTAGAGTGAAGCCTAGGTTGACCGGAACGTAGAAATGACCATAGCTTTCACACTGGTTACCATTACTCGTTTTATATGATGGACAAGCTGTTGTACTTATATCGTATTTTATGCTTCTGGCGTTGACTTTGAAGGCCGTAGCTATTAGATGTGGTGGAGCAACGCCCTAGAGTGTCGCATGGGTTGCCCGGAACGTAGAAATGACCATTACTTTCACAATGTTTGCAAATATTCATTTTATACGATGGAAAAACTGTTGTACTTATATTGTATTTTATTCTTCTGGCGTTGAATTCTAAGTCCCTTGCTATTCTAACTCGTGGAGCAACGCCCTAGAGTGAAACCTAGGTTGCCCGGAAGGTAGACATGACCATTACTTTCACACTGTTTGCAATTATTCATTTTATACGATGGAAAAGCTGTTGTATTTATATTGTATTTTATGCTCCTGGCGTTGACTTCTAAGGCCGTAGCTATTAGATGTGGTGGAGCAACGCATTAGAGTGACGCCTAGGTTGACCGGAACGTAGAAATGACCATTACTTTCACAATGTCTGCAATCATTCATTTTATACGATGGAAAAACTGTTGTACTTATATTGTATTTTATGCTTCGGGCGTCGAATTCAAAGTCCCTAGCTATTCGATCTGGTGGAGCAACGCCCTACAGTGAAGTCTAGGTTGCCCGGAACGTAGATATGACCATAACCTTCACACAGGTTGCAATTATTCGTTTTATACGGTGTAAATGCTGTTGTACTTATTTTGTATTTTATTCTTCTGGTGTTGATTTCTTAGGCCCTAACTATTCGATCTGGTGGAACAACGCCGTAGAGTGAAGCCTAGGTTGCTCGGAACGTAGAAATGACCATTACCTTCACACTGTTTGTAATTATTCATTTTATACGATGGCAAAGCTGTTGTATTTATATCGTATTTTATGCTTCTGGCATTGACTTCTTAGGCCCTAACTATTCCATCTGGTGGATCAACGCCCTAGGGGGAAGCGTAGGTTGCCCGGAAAGTAGAATTGACCATAACTTTCACACTGGTAGCAATTATTCGTTTTATATGGTGGAAAAACTGTTGTATTTATACTGTATTTTATGCTTCGGGCATTGACTTCTGAGGACGTAGCTATTCCATGTGGTGGAAGAACGCCATAGAGTGAAGCCTAGGTTGCCCGGAACGTAGAAATGACCATAACTTTCATACTGGTTGCAATCATTCGTTTTATATGCTGGAAGAACTGTTGTATTTATATCGTATTTTATGCTGCTGGCGTTCATTTCTTAGGCCCTAACTATTCGATCTGGTGGAGCAACGACCTAGAGTGAAGCCTAGGTTGCTCGGAACGTAGAAATGACCATTACCTTCACACTGTTTGCAATTATTCATTTTATACGATGGCAAAGCTGTTGTATTTATAATGTATTTAATACTTCCGGCGTTAACTTCAAAGGCCGTAGCTATCAGATGCGGAGCAGCAACGCCCTAGAGTGACACGTAGGTTGCCAGGCACGTAGAAATGACCATTACTTTCACAATGTTCGCAATCATTCATTTTATACGATGGAAAAACTGTTGTACTTATAATGTATTTTATGCTTCTGGCGTTGACTTCTAAGGCCCTAACTATTCGGTTTGGTGGAGCAACGCCCTACAGTGAAGCCTAGGTTGCCGGAACGTAGATATGACCAGTACTTTCACACCGGTTACAGTTATTCGTTTTATACAATGGAAAAACTGTTCTATTTATTTCGCATTTTATGCTTCGGGCGTTGACTTCTAAGGCCCTAGCTATTCCATCTGGTGGAGCAACACCCTAGCGTGAAGCCTAGTTTGCCCGGAATGTAGAACATACCATTACCTTCACACTGTTTGCAATTATTCCTGTTATACGATGGAAAAACTGTTGCATCTTTATTGTATTTTATGCTTCTGGCGTTGACTTCTAACGCCCTAACTATTCGATCTGGTGGTGCAACGCCCTATAGTGAAGCCTAGGTTGCTCGGAACGTAGAAATGACCATTACCTTCACACTGTTTGTAATTATTCATTTTATACGATGGCAAAGCTGTTGTATTTATATTGTATTTTATGCTTCCGGCGTTAGCTTATAAGGCCGTAGCTGTCAGACGTGGAGCAGCAACGCCCTAGAGTGACGCGTAGGTTGCCAGGCACGTAGAAATGACCATTACTTTCACAATGTTCGCAATCATTCATTTTATACGATGGAAAAACTGTTGTACTTATATTGTATTTTATGCTTCGGGCTTTGACTTCTAAGGCCCTAACAATTCGATTTGGTGGAGCAACGCCCTACAGTGAAGCCTAGATTGCCCGGAACGTAGATATGTCCATAACCATCACACAGGTTGCAATTATTCGTTTTATACGATGGAAAGACTGTTGTATTTATTTTGTAGTTTATGCTTCTGGCGTTGACTTCCAAGGCCCTAACTATTCCATCTGGTGGAACGACGGCATTGGGTGAAGCCTAGGTTGCCCGGAACATAGAAATGACCAGTACTTTCACACTCGTTGCAGTTATCCGTTTTATACAATGGAAAAACTGTTCTATTTATTTTGCATTTTATGCTTCGGGCGTTGACTTGTAAGGCCCTAGCTATTCCATCTGGTGGAGCAACACCCTAGCGTGAAGCCTAGTTTGCCCGGAACGTAGAACATACCATTACCTTCACACTGTTTGCAATTATTCCTGTTATACGATGGAAAAACTGTTGCATATTTATTGTATTTTATGCTTCTGGCGTTGACTTCTAAGGCCCTAACTATTCGATCTGGTGGAGCAACGCCCTAGAGTGAAGCCTAGGTTGCTCGGAACGTAGAAATGACCATTACCTTCACACTGTTTGCAATTATTCATTTTATACAATGGCAAAGCTGTTGTACTTATATTGCATTTTATGCTTCTGGCGTTGACTTCGTAGGCCCTAGCTATTCCATCTGGTGGAGCAACGTCCTAGACTGAAGCCTAGGTTGACCGGAACGTAGAAAGGACCACAACTTTCACACTGGTTACCATTATTCGTTTTATACGATGGAAATGCTGTTGAAATTATATCGTATTTTATTCTTCTGGTGTTGATTTCTTAGGCCCTAACTATCCGATCTGGTGGAACAACGCCGTACAGTGAAGCGTAGGTTGCCCGGAACGTAGAAATGACCATTACTTTCACACTGTTTGCAATTATTCCTTTTATACGATGGAAAAGCTGTTGTATTTATATCGTATTTTATGTTTCTGGCGTTGACTTCTAAGGACCTAACTATTCGATCTGGTGGAGCAACGCCCTACAGTGATGCCTAGGTTGCCCGGAACGTAGATACGACCATAACCTTCACACTGGTTGCAAATTATTCCTGCTAAACGATGGAAAAACTGTTGCATTTTTACTGCATTTTATGCTTCGGGCATTGGCTTCTAAATCCCTAACTATGCAATCTGTTGGAACAACGCCCTAGGGGGAAGCCTAGGTTGCCCGGAACGTAGAAATGACCATAACTTTCACACTGGTTGCAATTATTCGTTTTATACGATGGAAAAGCTGTTGTATTTATATCGTATTTTATGCTTCTGGCGTTGACTTCTTAGGCCCTAACTATTCCATCTGGTGGAACAACGCCCTAGGGTAAAGCCAAGATTGCGCGGAACGTAGAAATGACGATAACTTTCATACTGGTTGCAATTATTCGTTTTATATGGTGGAAAAACTGTTGTATTTATATTGTATTTTATGCTTCTGGCGTTGACTTCTAAGGCCCTAACTATTCGATCAGGTGGAGCAACGCCCTAGAGTGAAGCCTAGGTTGCTCGAAATGTAGAAATGTCCATCACTTTCACACTGGTTGCAATTATTCGTTTTATACGATGGAAAAACTGTTGCATCTTTATCGTATTTTATGCTTCTGGCGTTGACTTCTTAGGCCGTAACTATCCGACCTGGTGGAGCAACGCCCTGGAGTGAAACCTAGGTTGCCCGGAACGTAGAAATGACCACTACTATCACACTGGTTCCAAATTATTCCTGCTCTACGATGGAAAAACTGTTGTATTTTTATTGCATTGTATGCTTCTGGCGTTCACTTCGTAGGCCCTAACTATTCGATCTGGTCGAACAACGGCCTAGGGTGAAGCATAGGATGGCCGGAACGTAGAAATGACCATACCTTTTACACTGGTAGCAATCATTCGTTTTATACAATGGAAAAACTGTTCTATTTATTTTGTATTTAATGCTTCGGGCGTTGACTTCTAAGGCCCTAACTGTTTGATTTGGTGGAGCAACGCCCTAGAGGGAAGCCTAGGTTGCCCGGAACGTAGAAATGACCATAACCTTCACACTGGCTGCAATTATTTGTTTGATACGATGGAAAAGCTGTTGTATTTATATCGTATTTTATGCTTCTGGCGTTGACTTCTTAGGCCCTAACTATTCCATTTGGTGGAACAACGCCCTAGGGTAAAGCCCAGGTCGCCCGGAACGTAGAAATGACCATAACTCTCACACTGGTTGCTATCATTCGTTTTATACGGTGGAAGAACTGTTATATTTATATTGTATTTTATGCTTCTGGCGTTGACTTCTTAGTCCCTAACTGTTCGGTCTGGTAGAGCAACGCCCTAGAGTGTAGCCTAGGTTGCCCGGTTCGTAGAAATGACCATAACTTTCACACTGGTAGCAATTATTCGTTTTATACGATGGAAAAACTGTTCTATTTATTTTGTATTTTATGCTTCGGGCATTGACTTCTAAGGCCCTCGCTATTCGATTTGGTGGAGCACCGCCCTAGAGTGAAGCCTAGGTTGCCCGGAAGGTAGAAATGACCATAACTTCCACACTGGTTGCAATTATTCGTTTTATATGATGGAAAAGCTGTCGTATTTATATCGCTTTTTATGCTTCTGGCGTTGACTTCGTAGGCCCTAACTATTCCATCCGGTGGAACAACGCCCTAGGGTAAAGCCTAGGTTGCCCGGAACGTAGAAATGACCATAACTTTTACACTGGTAGCAATTCTTCGTTTTATACGATGGAAAAACTGTTTTATTTATTGTGTATTTTATGCTTCGGGCGTTGACTTCTAAGGCCCTAACTATTCCATCTGGTGGAGCAACGCCCTCGAGTGCAGCCTATTTTGCCCGGAACGTAGAAATGACCATAACTTTCACACTGGTAGCAATTATTCGTTTTATACGAAGGAAAAACTGTTCTATTTATTTTGTATTTTATGCTTCGGGCATTGACTTCTTAGGCCCTAACAATTCCATCTGGTGGAACAACGCTCTAGGGTAAAGCCCAGATTGCGCGGAACGTAGAAATGACCATAACTTTCACACTGGTAGCAATTTTTCGTTTTATACGATGGAAAAACTGTTTTATTTATTTTGTATTTTAAGTTTCGGGCGTTGACTTCTAAGGCCCTAACTATTCGATCTGGTGGAGCAACGCCCTAGAGTGAATCCTAGGTTGCCCGGAACGTAGAAATGACCATACCTTTTACACTGGTAGCAATTATTCGTTTTATACAATGGAAAAACTGTTCTATTTATTTTGTACTTTATACTTCAGGCGTTGACTTCTGAGGCCGTAGCTATTCGATGTGGTGGAAGAACGCCATACAGTGAAGCCTAGGTTGCCTGGAACGTACAAATGACCATAACTTTTACACTGGTAGCAATTATTCGTTTTATACGATGGCAAAGCTGTTGTATTTATATCGAATTTTATGCTCCTGGCGTTGACTTCTAAGGACCTAACTATTCGATCTGGTGGAGCAACGCCCTAGAGTGAAGCCTAGGTTGCCCGGTTCGTAGAAATGACCATAACTTTCACACTGGTAGCAATTATTCGTTTTATACGATGGAAAAACTGTTCTATTTATATTGTATTTTATGCTTCGGGCATTCACTTCTAAGGCCCTAGCTATTCGATTTAGTGGAGCACCGCCCTAGAGTGATGCCTAGGTTGCCCGGAAGGTAGAAATGACCATAACTTCCACACTGGTTGCAATTATTCGTTTTATACGATGGAAAAGCTGTCGTATTTATATCGCTTTTTATGCTTCTGGCGTTGACTTCGTAGGCCCTAACTATTCCATCTGGTGGAACAAGGCCCTAGGGTAAAGCATAGGTTGCCCGGAACGTAGAAATGACCATAAATTTTACACTGGTACAATTTTTCGTTTTAAACGATGGAAAAACTGTTTTATTTATTTTGTATTTTATGCTTCGGGCGTTGACTTCTAAGGCCCTAACTATTCCATCTGGTGGAGCAACGCCCTAGAGTGCAGCCTAGGTTGCCCGGAACGTAGAAATGACCATAACTTTTACACTGGTAGCAATTATTCGTTTTATACAATGGAAAAACTGTTCTATTTATTTTGTATTTAATGCTTCGGGCGTTGACTTCTAAGGCCCCAACTGTTTGACCTGGTGGAGCAACGCCCTGGAGTGAAGCCTAGGTTACCTGGAACCTAGAAATGCCCATCACTTTCACACGGGTTGCAATTATTCCTGTTATAGGATGGAAAGACTGTTGTATTTTTATTGTACTTTATACTTCAGGCGTTGACTTCTGAGGCCGTAGCTATTCGATGTGGTCGAAGAACGCCATACAGTGAAGCCTAGGTAGCCCGGAACGTACAAATGACCATAACTTTCACACTGGTAGCAATTATTCGTTTTATACGATGGAAAAACTGTTCTATTTATTTTGTATTTTATGCTTCGGGCATTGACTTCTAAGGCCTAGCTATTCGATTTGGTGGAGCACCGCCCTAGAGTGAAGCCTAGGTTGCCCGGAAGGTAGAAATGACCATAACTTCCACACTGGTTGCAATTATTCGTTTTATGCGATGGAAAAGCTGTCGTATTTATATCGCTTTTTATGCTTCTGGCGTTGACTTCGTAGGCCCTAACTATTCCATCCGGTGGAACAACGCCCTAGGGTAAAGCCTAGGTTGCCCGGAACGTACAAATGACTATAACTTTTACACTGGTAGCAATTCTTCGTTTTATACGATGGAAAAACTGTTTTATTTATTTTGTATTTTATGCTTCGGGCGTTGGCTTCTAAGGCCCTAACTATTCCATCTGGTGGAGCAACGCCCTAGAGTGCAGCCTATGTTGCCCGGAACGTAGAAATGACCATAACTTTCACACTGGTAGCAATTATTCGTTTTATACGATGGAAAAACTGTTTTATTTATTTTGTATTTTAAGTTTCGTGCGTTGACTTCTAAGGCCCTAACTATTCGATCTGGTGGAGCAACGCCCTAGAGTGAAGCCTAGGTTGCTCGGAATGTAGAAATGACCATAAGTTGCATACTGGTTGCAATTATTCGTTTTATACGATGGAAAAACTGTTGTATTTATATTGTATTTTATGCTTCTGGCGTTGACTTCTAAGGCCCTAAATATTCGATCTGGTGGAGCAATGCCTCAGAGTTAAGTCTAGGATGCCCGAAACGCCGAAATGATCATTACTTTCACGCTTGTTGCAATTATTCCTGTCATACGATGAAAAGACTGTTGTATTTTTAATGTATTTTATGCTTCAGGCGTGGACTTCTGAGGCCGTAGCTATTCGATGTGGTGGAAGAACGCCATACAGTGAAGCCTAGGTTGCCCGGAACGTAGAAATGACCACTACTTTCACACTGTTTGCAATTATTCCTTTTATACGATGGAACAGGTGTTGTATTTATATCGTATTTTATGCTTCTGGCGTTGACTTCTAAGGACCTAACTATTCGATCTGGTGGACCAACGCCCTAGAGTGAAGCCTAGGTTGCTCGGAATGTAGAAATGACCATAACTTTCACACTGGTAGCAATTATTCGTTCTATACGATGGAAAAACTGTTCTATTTATTTTGTATTTTATGCTTCGGGCATTGACTTCTAAGGCCCTAACTATTCGATTTGGAGGAGCACCGCCCTAGAGTGAAGTCTAGGTTGCCCGGAAGGTAGAAATGAGCATAACTTCCACACTGGTTGCAATTATTCGTTTTATACGAAGGAAAAGCTGTCGTATTTATATCGCTTTTTATGCTTCTGGCGTTGACTTCTTAGGCCCTAGCTATTCCATCTGGTGGAACAACGCCCTAGGGTAAAGCCCAGATTGCGCTGAACGTAGAAATGATCTTAACTTTCACGCTGGTAGCAATTTTTCGTTTTATACGATGGAAAAACTGTTTTATTTATTTTGTATCTTATGCTTCAGGCGTTGACTTCTTAGGCCCTAACTATTCGATCTGGTGGAGCAACGCCCTAGAGTGCAGCCCAGGTTGCCCGGAACGTAGAAATGACCATAACTTTTACACTGGTAGCAATTATTCGTTTTATACAATGGAAAAGCTGTTCTATTTATTTTGTATTTAATGCTTCGGGCGTTGTCTTCTAAGGCCATAACTGTTTGATCTGGTGGAGCAACGCCCTGGAGTGAAGCCTAGGTTACCTGGAACGTAGAAATGACCATCACTTTCACACCGGTTGCAATTATTCCTGTTATAGGATGGAAAGACTGTTGTATTGTTATTGTACTTTATACTTCAGGCGTTGACATCTGAGGCCGTAGCTATTCGATGTGGTGGAAGAACGCCGTAGAGTGAAGCCTAGGTCGCCCGGAACGTAGAAATGACCATTACTTTCACACTGTTTGCAATTATCCCTTTTATAAGATGGAACAGCTGTTGTATTTATGTCGTATTTTATGCTTCTGGCGTTGACTTCTAAGTACCTAACTATTCTATCTGGTGGAGCAACGCCCTAGAGTGAAGCCTAGGTTGCTCGGAATGTAGAAATGACCATAAGTTGCATACTGGTTGCAATTATTCGTTTTATACGGTGTAAAGGCTGTTGTATTTATTTTGTATTTTATTCTTCTGGTGTTGACTTCTTAGGCCCTAACTATTCGATCTGGTGGAACAACGCCGTAGAGTGAAGCCTAGGTTGCCCGGAACGTAGAAATGACCATAACTTTCACACTGGTTGCAATTATTCGTTTTATACGATGGAAAAACTGTTGCATCCTTATCGTATTTTATGCTTCTGGCGTTCACATCTTAGGCCCTAACTATTCGATCTGGTGGAACAACGGCCTAGGGTGAAGCCTAGGTTGCCCGGAACGTAGAAATGACCATAACTTTCACACTGGTATCAATTATTCGTTTTATACAATGGAAAAACTGTTCTATTTATTTTGTGTTTAATGCTTCGGGCGTTGACTTCTAAGGCCCTAACTGTTTGATCTGGTGGAGCAACGCCCTAGAGTGAAGCCTAGGTTGCCCGGAACGTAGAAATAACCATTATTTTCACACTGTTTGCAATTATTCCTTTTATACGATGGAACAGGTGTTGTATTTATATCGTATTTTATGCTTCTGGCGTTGACTTCTAAGGACCTAACTATTCGATCTGGTGGACCAACGCCCTAGAGTGAAGCCTAGGTTGCTCGGAATGTAGAAATGACCATAACTTTCACACTGGTAGCAATTATTCGTTCTATACGATGGAAAAACTGTTCTATTTATTTTGTATTTTATGCTTCGGGCATTGACTTCTAAGGCCCTAACTATTCGATTTGGAGGAGCACCGCCCTAGAGTGAAGTCTAGGTTGCCCGGAAGGTAGAAATGACCATAACTTCCACACTGGTTGCAATTATTCGTTTTATACGAAGGAAAAGCTGTCGTATTTATATCGCTTTTTATGCTTCTGGCGTTGACTTCTTAGGCCCTAGCTATTCCATCTGGTGGAACAACGCCCTAGGGTAAAGCCCAGATTGCGCTGAACGTAGAAATGATCTTAACTTTCACGCTGGTAGCAATTATTCGTTTTATACAATGGAAAAACTGTTGTATTTATATTGTATTTTATGCTTCTGGTGTTGACTACTTAGGCCCTAACTATTCCATCTGGTGGAACAACGCCCTACGGTAAAGCCCAGATTGCGCGGAACGTAGAAATGACCATAACTTTCACACTGGTAGCAATTATTCGTTTTATACGAAGGAAAAACTGTTCTATTTATTTTGTATTTTATGCTTCGGGCATTGACTTCTTAGGCCCTAACAATTCCATCTGGTGGAACAACGCTCTAGGGTAAAGCCCAGATTGCGCGGAACGTAGAAATGACCATAACTTTCACACTGGTAGCAATTTTTCGTTTTATACGATGGAAAAACTGTTTTATTTATTTTGTATTTTAAGTTTCGGGCGTTGACTTCTAAGGCCCTAACTATTCGATCTGGTGGAGCAACGCCCTAGAGTGAATCCTAGGTTGCCCGGAACGTAGAAATGACCATACCTTTTACACTGGTAGCAATTATTCGTTTTATACAATGGAAAAACTGTTCTATTTATTTTGTATTTAATGCTTCGGGCGTTGACTTCTAAGGCCCTAACTGTTTGATCTGGTGGAGCAACGCCCTAGAGGGAAGCCTAGGTTGCCCGGAACGTAGAAATGACCATAACCTTCACACTGGCTGCAATTATTTGTTTTATACGATGGAAAAGCTGTTGTATTTATATCGTATTTTATGCTTCTGGCGTTGACTTCTCAGGCCCTAACTACTCCATCTGGTGGAACAACGCCCTAGGGTAAAGCCCAGGTCGCCCGGAACGTAGAAATGACCATAACTCTCACACTGGTTGCTATCATTCGTTTTATACGGTGGAAGGACTGTTATATTTATATTGTATTTTATGCTTCTGGCGTTGACTTCTTAGTCCCTAACTGTTCGATCTGGTAGAGCAACGCCCTAGAGTGTAGTCTAGGTTCCCCAGTTCGTAGAAATGACCATAACTTTCACACTGGTAGCAATTATTCGTTTTATACGATGGAAAAACTGTTCTATTTATTTTGTATTTTATGCTTCGGGCATTGACTTCTAAGGCCCTAGCTATTCGATTTGGTGGAGCACCGCCCTAGAGTGAAGCCTAGGTTGCCCGGAAGGTAGAAATGACCATAACTTCCACACTGGTTGCAATTATTCGTTTTATACGATGGAAAAGCTGTCGTATTTATATCGCTTTTTATGCTTCTGGCGTTGACTTCGTAGGCCCTAACTATTCCACCTGGCGGAACAACGCCCTAGGGTAAAGCCTAGGTTGCCCGGAACGTAGAAATGACCATAACTTTTACACTGGTAGCAATTCTTCGTTTTATACGATGGAAAAACTGTTTTATTTATTTTGTATTTTATGCTTCGGGCGTTGACTTCTAAGGCCCTAACTATTCCATCTGGTGGAGCAACGCCCTAGAGTGCAGCCTATGTTGCCCGGAACGTAGAAATGACCATAACTTTTACACTGGTAGCAATTATTCGTTTTATACAATGGAAAAACTGTTCTATTTATTTTGTATTTAATGCTTCGGGCGTTGACTTCTAAGGCCCTAACTGTTTGGCCTGGTGGAGCGACGCCCTGGAGTGAAGCCTAGGTTACCTGGAACGTAGAAATGACCATCACTTTCACACGGGTTGCAATTATCCCTTTTATACGATGGAACAGCTGTTGTATTTATGTCGTATTTTATGCTTCTGGCGTTGACTTCTAAGTACCTAACTATTCTATCTGGTGGAGCAACGCCATAGAGTAAAGCCCAGGTTGCGCGGAACGTAGAAATGACCATAACTTTCACACTGGTAGCAATTATTCGTTTTATAAAATGGTAAAACTGTTCTATTTATATTGTATTTTATGCTGCTGGCGTTAACTTCTTAGGCCCTAACTATTCGATCTTGTGGAACAACGCCCTAGAGTGAAGCCTAGGTTGCCTGGAACGTAGAAATGAACATCACTTTCACACGGGTTGCAATTATTCCTGTTATAGGATGGAAAGACTGTTGTATTTTTATTGTATTTTATTCTTCTGGTGTTGACTTCTTAGGCCCTAACTATTCGATCTGGTGGAACAACGCCGTAGAGTGATACCTAGGTTGCCCGGAACGTAGAAATGACCATTACTTTCACACGGTTTGCAATTATTCCTTTTATACGATGAAACAGCTGTTGTATTTATGTCGTATTTTATGCTTCTGGCGTTGACTTCTAAGGACCTAACTATTCGATCTGGTGGAGCAACGCCCTAGAGTGAAGCCTAGGTTGCTCGGAATGTAGAAATGACCATAACTTTCACACTGATTGCAATTATTCATTTTATACGATGGAAAAACTGTTGCATCTTTATCGTATTTTATGCTTCTGGCGTTGACTTCTTAGGCCGTAACTATTCGATCTGGTGGAGCAACGCCCTGGAGTGAAACCTGGGTTGCCCGGAACGTAGAAATGACCACTACTATCACACTGGTTGCAAATTATTCCTGCTATACGATGGAAAAACTGTTATATTTTTATTGCATTTTATGCTTCTGGCGTTCACTTCTAAGGACCTAACTATTCGATCTGGAGGAGCAACGCCCTAGAGTGAAGCCTAGGTTGCTCGGAATGTAGAAATGACCATAAGTTGCATACTGGTTGCAATTATTCGTTTTATACGATGGAAAACCTGTTGTATTTATATTGTATTTTATGCTTCTGGCGCTGACTTCTAAGGCCCTAAATATTCGATCTGGTGGAGCAATGCCTCAGAGTTAAGTCTAGGATGCTCGAAACGCCGAAATGATCATTACTTTCACGCTTGTTGCAATTATTCCTGTCATACGATGAAAAGACTGTTGTATTTTTAATGTATTTTATGCTTCAGGCGTGGACTTCTGAGGCCGTAGCTATTCGATGTGGTGGAAGAACGCCATACAGTGAAGCCTAGGTTGCCCGGAACGTAGAAATGACCACTACTTTCACACTGTTTGCAATTATTCATTTAATACGATGGAAATGCTGTTGTATTTATATCGTATTTTATGCCTCGGGCGTTGACTTCTTAGGCCCTAAGATTTCGACCTGGTGGAGCAACGCCCGACAGTGAAGCCTAGGTTGCCCGGAACGTAGATATGACGATAACCTTCACACAGGTTGCAATTATTCGTTTTATACGGTGTAAAGGCTGTTGTATTTATTTTGTATTTTATTCTTCTGGTGTTGACTTCTTAGGCCCTAACTATTCGATCTGGTGGAGCAACGCCGTAGAGTGAAGCCTAGGTTGCCCGGAACGTAGAAATGACCACTACTATCACACTGGTTGCAAATTATTCCTGCTATACGATGGAAAAACTGTTGTATTTTTATTGCATTTCATGCTTCTGGCGTTCACTTCTTAGGCCCTAACTATTCGATCTGGTGGAGCAACGCCCTAGAGTGAAGCCTAGGTTGCTCGGAATGTAGAAATGACCATAACCTTCACACTGATTGCAATTATTCGTTTTATACGATGGAAAAGCTGTTGCATCTTTATCGTATTTTATGCTTCTGGCTAAGACTTCTTAGGCCGTAACTATTCGATCTGGTGGAGCAACGCCCTGGAGTGAAACCTGGGGTGCCCGGGACGTAGAAATGACCACTACTATCACACTGGTTGCAAATTATTCCTGCTGTACGATGGAAAAACTGTTGTATTTTTATTGAATTTTATGCTTCTGGCGTTGACTTCTTAGGCCCTAACTATTCGATCTTGAGGAACAACGACATAGAGTGAAGCCTAGGTTGCCTGGAACGTAGAAATGACCATCACTTTCACAAGGGTTGCAATTATTCCTGTTATAAGATGGAAAGACTGTTGTATCTTTATTGTATTTTATTCTTCTGGTGTTGACTTCTTAGGCCCTAACTACTCGATTTGGTGGAGCAACGCCGTAGAGTGAAGCCTAGGTTGCCCGTAACGTAGAAATGACCATTACTTTC
The DNA here is from genome assembly GCF_051401765.1 of Calliopsis andreniformis. Lineage (NCBI taxonomy): Eukaryota > Metazoa > Arthropoda > Insecta > Hymenoptera > Andrenidae > Calliopsis > Calliopsis andreniformis. The sequence continues at coordinate 3,395,312 of NW_027480436.1, read as the reverse complement.
ACACTGTTTGCAATTATTCCTTTTATACGATGGAACAGCTGTTGTATTTATATCGTATTTTATGCTTCTGGCGTTGACTTCTAAGGACCTAGCTATTCGATCTGGAGGAGCAATGCCCTAGAGTGAAGCCTAGGTTGCTCGGAATGTAGAAATGACCATAAGGTGCATACTGGTTGCAATTATTCGTTTTATACGATGGAAAAACTGTTGTATTTATATTGTATTTCATGCTTCTGGCGTTGACTTCTTAGGCCCTAGCTATTCCATCTGGTGGAACAACGCCCTAGGGTAAAGCCCAGATTGCGCTGAACGTAGAAATGATCTTAACTTTCACGCTGGTAGCAATTATTCGTTTTATACAATGGAAAAACTGTTGTATTTATATTGTATTTTATGCTTCTGGTGTTGACTACTTAGGCCCTAACTATTCCATCTGGTGGAACAACGCCCTACGGTAAAGCCCAGATTGCGCGGAACGTAGAAATGACCATAACTTTCACACTGGTAGCAATTATTCGTTTTATACGAAGGAAAAACTGTTCTATTTATTTTGTATTTTATGCTTCGGGCATTGACTTCTTAGGCCCTAACAATTCCATCTGGTGGAACAACGCTCTAGGGTAAAGCCCAGATTGCGCGGAACGTAGAAATGACCATAACTTTCACACTGGTAGCAATTTTTCGTTTTATACGATGGAAAAACTGTTTTATTTATTTTGTATTTTAAGTTTCGGGCGTTGACTTCTAAGGCCCTAACTATTCGATCTGGTGGAGCAACGCCCTAGAGTGAATCCTAGGTTGCCCGGAACGTAGAAATGACCATACCTTTTACACTGGTAGCAATTATTCGTTTTATACAATGGAAAAACTGTTCTATTTATTTTGTATTTAATGCTTCGGGCGTTGACTTCTAAGGCCCTAACTGTTTGATCTGGTGGAGCAACGCCCTAGAGGGAAGCCTAGGTTGCCCGGAACGTAGAAATGACCATAACCTTCACACTGGCTGCAATTATTTGTTTTATACGATGGAAAAGCTGTTGTATTTATATCGTATTTTATGCTTCTGGCGTTGACTTCTCAGGCCCTAACTACTCCATCTGGTGGAACAACGCCCTAGGGTAAAGCCCAGGTCGCCCGGAACGTAGAAATGACCATAACTCTCACACTGGTTGCTATCATTCGTTTTATACGGTGGAAGGACTGTTATATTTATATTGTATTTTATGCTTCTGGCGTTGACTTCTTAGTCCCTAACTGTTCGATCTGGTAGAGCAACGCCCTAGAGTGTAGTCTAGGTTCCCCAGTTCGTAGAAATGACCATAACTTTCACACTGGTAGCAATTATTCGTTTTATACGATGGAAAAACTGTTCTATTTATTTTGTATTTTATGCTTCGGGCATTGACTTCTAAGGCCCTAGCTATTCGATTTGGTGGAGCACCGCCCTAGAGTGAAGCCTAGGTTGCCCGGAAGGTAGAAATGACCATAACTTCCACACTGGTTGCAATTATTCGTTTTATACGATGGAAAAGCTGTCGTATTTATATCGCTTTTTATGCTTCTGGCGTTGACTTCGTAGGCCCTAACTATTCCACCTGGCGGAACAACGCCCTAGGGTAAAGCCTAGGTTGCCCGGACCGTAGAAATGACCATAACTTTTACACTGGTAGCAATTCTTCGTTTTATACGATGGAAAAACTGTTTTATTTATTTTGTATTTTATGCTTCGGGCGTTGACTTCTAAGGCCCTAACTATTCCATCTGGTGGAGCAACGCCCTAGAGTGCAGCCTATGTTGCCCGGAACGTAGAAATGACCATAACTTTTACACTGGTAGCAATTATTCGTTTTATACAATGGAAAAACTGTTCTATTTATTTTGTATTTAATGCTTCGGGCGTTGACTTCTAAGGCCCTAACTGTTTGGCCTGGTGGAGCGACGCCCTGGAGTGAAGCCTAGGTTACCTGGAACGTAGAAATGACCATCACTTTCACACGGGTTGCAATTATCCCTTTTATACGATGGAACAGCTGTTGTATTTATGTCGTATTTTATGCTTCTGGCGTTGACTTCTAAGTACCTAACTATTCTATCTGGTGGAGCAACGCCATAGAGTAAAGCCCAGGTTGCGCGGAACGTAGAAATGACCATAACTTTCACACTGGTAGCAATTATTCGTTTTATAAAATGGTAAAACTGTTCTATTTATATTGTATTTTATGCTGCTGGCGTTAACTTCTTAGGCCCTAACTATTCGATCTTGTGGAACAACGCCCTAGAGTGAAGCCTAGGTTGCCTGGAACGTAGAAATGAACATCACTTTCACACGGGTTGCAATTATTCCTGTTATAGGATGGAAAGACTGTTGTATTTTTATTGTATTTTATTCTTCTGGTGTTGACTTCTTAGGCCCTAACTATTCGATCTGGTGGAACAACGCCGTAGAGTGATACCTAGGTTGCCCGGAACGTAGAAATGACCATTACTTTCACACGGTTTGCAATTATTCCTTTTATACGATGAAACAGCTGTTGTATTTATGTCGTATTTTATGCTTCTGGCGTTGACTTCTAAGGACCTAACTATTCGATCTGGTGGAGCAACGCCCTAGAGTGAAGCCTAGGTTGCTCGGAATGTAGAAATGACCATAACTTTCACACTGATTGCAATTATTCATTTTATACGATGGAAAAACTGTTGCATCTTTATCGTATTTTATGCTTCTGGCGTTGACTTCTTAGGCCGTAACTATTCGATCTGGTGGAGCAACGCCCTGGAGTGAAACCTGGGTTGCCCGGAACGTAGAAATGACCACTACTATCACACTGGTTGCAAATTATTCCTGCTATACGATGGAAAAACTGTTATATTTTTATTGCATTTTATGCTTCTGGCGTTCACTTCTAAGGACCTAACTATTCGATCTGGAGGAGCAACGCCCTAGAGTGAAGCCTAGGTTGCTCGGAATGTAGAAATGACCATAAGTTGCATACTGGTTGCAATTATTCGTTTTATACGATGGAAAACCTGTTGTATTTATATTGTATTTTATGCTTCTGGCGCTGACTTCTAAGGCCCTAAATATTCGATCTGGTGGAGCAATGCCTCAGAGTTAAGTCTAGGATGCTCGAAACGCCGAAATGATCATTACTTTCACGCTTGTTGCAATTATTCCTGTCATACGATGAAAAGACTGTTGTATTTTTAATGTATTTTATGCTTCAGGCGTGGACTTCTGAGGCCGTAGCTATTCGATGTGGTGGAAGAACGCCATACAGTGAAGCCTAGGTTGCCCGGAACGTAGAAATGACCACTACTTTCACACTGTTTGCAATTATTCATTTAATACGATGGAAATGCTGTTGTATTTATATCGTATTTTATGCCTCGGGCGTTGACTTCTTAGGCCCTAAGATTTCGACCTGGTGGAGCAACGCCCGACAGTGAAGCCTAGGTTGCCCGGAACGTAGATATGACGATAACCTTCACACAGGTTGCAATTATTCGTTTTATACGGTGTAAAGGCTGTTGTATTTATTTTGTATTTTATTCTTCTGGTGTTGACTTCTTAGGCCCTAACTATTCGATCTGGTGGAGCAACGCCGTAGAGTGAAGCCTAGGTTGCCCGGAACGTAGAAATGACCACTACTATCACACTGGTTGCAAATTATTCCTGCTATACGATGGAAAAACTGTTGTATTTTTATTGCATTTCATGCTTCTGGCGTTCACTTCTTAGGCCCTAACTATTCGATCTGGTGGAGCAACGCCCTAGAGTGAAGCCTAGGTTGCTCGGAATGTAGAAATGACCATAACCTTCACACTGATTGCAATTATTCGTTTTATACGATGGAAAAGCTGTTGCATCTTTATCGTATTTTATGCTTCTGGCTAAGACTTCTTAGGCCGTAACTATTCGATCTGGTGGAGCAACGCCCTGGAGTGAAACCTGGGGTGCCCGGGACGTAGAAATGACCACTACTATCACACTGGTTGCAAATTATTCCTGCTGTACGATGGAAAAACTGTTGTATTTTTATTGAATTTTATGCTTCTGGCGTTGACTTCTTAGGCCCTAACTATTCGATCTTGAGGAACAACGACATAGAGTGAAGCCTAGGTTGCCTGGAACGTAGAAATGACCATCACTTTCACAAGGGTTGCAATTATTCCTGTTATAAGATGGAAAGACTGTTGTATCTTTATTGTATTTTATTCTTCTGGTGTTGACTTCTTAGGCCCTAACTACTCGATTTGGTGGAGCAACGCCGTAGAGTGAAGCCTAGGTTGCCCGTAACGTAGAAATGACCATTACTTTCACACTGTTTGCAATTATTCCTTTTATACGATGGAACAGCTGTTGTATTTATATCGTATTTTATGCTTCTGGCGTTGACTTCTAAGGACCTAGCTATTCGATCTGGAGGAGCAATGCCCTAGAGTGAAGCCTAGGTTGCTCGGAATGTAGAAATGACCATAAGGTGCATACTGGTTGCAATTATTCGTTTTATACGATGGAAAAACTGTTGTATTTATATTGTATTTCATGCTTCTGGCGTTGACTTCTAAGGTCCTAAATATTCGATCTGGTGGAGCAATGGCTCAGAGTTAAGTCTAGGATGCCCGAAACGCCGAAACGATCATTACTTTCACGCTTGTTGCAATTATTCCTGTTATACGATGGAAACACTGTTGTATTTTTATTGCATTTTATGCTTCAGGCGTGGACTTCTGAGGCCGTAGCTATTCCATGTGGTGGAAGAACGCCATACAGTGAAGCCTAGGTTGCCCGGAACGTAGAAATGGCCACTACTTTCACACTGTTTGCAATTATTCATTTAATACGATGGAAATGCTGTTGTATTTCTATCGTATTTTATGCTTCGGGCGTTGACCTCTTAGGCCCTAACATTTCGATCTTGTGGAACAACGCCCTAGAGTGAAGCCTAGGTTGCCTGGAACGTAGAAATGACCATCACTTTCACACGGGTTGCAATTATTCCTGTTATAGGATGGAAAGACTGTTGTATTTTTATTGTATTTTATTCTTCTGGTGTTGACTTCTTAGGCCCTAACTATTCGATCTGGTGGAGCAACGCCCTAGAGTGAAGCCTAGGTTGCACGGAACGTAGAAATGACCATAACTTTCACAATGGTTGCTATCATTCGTTTTATACGATGGAAAAACTGTTATATTTATATTGTATTTTATGCTTCTGGCGTTGACCTCTTAGGCCCTAACATTTCGATCTTGTGGAACAACGCCCTAGAGTGAAGCCTAGGTTGCCTGGAACGTAGAAATGACCTCTACTATCACACTGGTTGCAAATTATTCCTGCTATGCGATGGAAAAACTGTTGTATTTTTATTGCATTTTATGCTTCTGGCGTTCACTTCTTAGGCCCTAACTATTCGATCTGGTGGAACAACGGCCTAGGGTGAAGCCTAGGTTGCCCGGAACGTAGAAATGACCTTAACTTTTACACTGGTAGCAATTATTCGTTTTATACAATGGAACAACTGTTCTATTTATTTTGTGTTTAATGCTTCGGGCGTTGACTTCTAAGGCCCTAACTGTTTGATCTGGTGGAGCAACGCCCTAGAGTGAAGCCTAGCTTGCACGGAACGTAGAAATGACCATTACTTTCACACTGTTTGCAATTATTCCTTTTATACGATGGAACAGCTGTTGTATTTATATCGTATTTTATGCTTCTGTCGTTGACTTCTAAGGACCTAACTATTCGATCTGGTGGAGCAACGCCCTAGAGTGAAGCCGAGGTTGCTCGGAATGTAGAAATGGCCATAACTTTCACACTGATTGCAATTATTCGTTTTATACGATGGAAAAACCGTTGCGTCTTTATCGTATTTTATGCTTCTGGCGTTGACTTCTTAGGCCGTAACTATTCGATCTGGTGGAGCAACGCCCTGGAGTGAAACCTGGGTTGCCCGGAACGTAGAAATAACCACTACTATCACACTGGTTGCAAATTATTCCTGCTATACGATGGAAAAACTGTTGTATTTTTATTGCATTTTATGCTTCTGGCGTTCACTTCTTAGGCCCTAACTATTCGATCTGGTGGAACAACGGCCTAGGGTGAAGTCTAGGTTGCCCGGAACGTAGAAATGACCATAACTTTCACACTGGTATCAATTATTCGTTTTATACAATGGAAAAACTGTTCTATTTATTTTGTGTTTAATGCTTCGGGCGTTGACTTCTTAGGCCGTAACTATTCGATCTGGTGGAGCAACGCCCTGGAGTGAAACCTGGGTTGCCCGGAACGTAGAAATGACCACTACTATCACACTGGTTGCAAATTATTCCTGCTATACGATGGAAAAAGTGTTGTATTTTTATTGTATTCTATGCTTCTGGCGTTTAATTCTAAGTCGCTAGATATTTGATCAGGTGGAGCAACGACCTAGTGTGAAGCCTAGGTTGCCCGGAACGTAGAAATGACAATTACTTTCACACTGTTTGCTATTAGTCATTTTGTACGATGGAAAAGCTGTTGTATTTATATTGTATTTTATGCCTCTCGCGTTGACTTCTAAGGCCGTAGCTATTCGATCTGTTGGAGCAACGCCCTAGAGTGAAGCCTAGGTTGGCCGGAATGTAGAAATGTCCATAACTTTCACACTGGTTGCAATTATTCGTTTTATACGATTGAACAGCTGTTGTATTTATATTGTATTTTATGCTTCTGGCGTTGACTTCTTAGGCCCTAACTATTCCCTATGGTGGATCAACGCCCTAGAGTGAAACCTACGTTGCCCGGAACGTTGAAATGACCATTACTTTCACACTGTTTGCAAATATACATTATATACGATGGAAAAGCTGTTGTATTTATATTGTAGTTTATGCTTCTGGCGTTGACTTCTAAGGCCCTACCTATTCGATCAGGTGGAGCAACGCCCTAGAGTGAAGCCTAGGTGGCTCGGAATGTAGAAATGACCATAACTTCCACACTGGTTGCAATTATTCGTTTAATACGATGGAAAAGCTGCTGTATTTATATCGTATTTTATGCTTCTGGCGTTGACTTCTTAGGCCCTAACTATTCCATCTGGTGGAACAACGCCCTAGGGTAAAGCCCAGGTTGCGCGGAACGTAGAAATGACCATAACTTTCACACTGGTAGCAATTATTCGTTTTATACGATGGAAAAACTGTTTTATTTATTTCGTATTTTATGCTTCGGGCGTTGACTTCTGAGGCCCTAACTATTCGATCTGGTGGAGCAACGCCCTAGAGTGAAGCCTAGGTTGCCCGGAACGTAGAAATGACCATAACTTTCACACTGGTTGCTATCTTTCGTTTTTTACGATGGAAAGACTGTTATATTTATATTGTATTTTAAGCTTCTGGCGTTGACTTCTAAGGCCCTAACTGATTGATCTGGTGGAGCAACGCCCTAGAGTGAAGCCTAGATTGCCCGGAACGTTGAAATGACCATAACTTTCACACTCGTTGCTATTATTCGTTTTATACGATGTAAAAGCTGTTTTATTTATATCGTATTTTATGCTTCTGGCGTTGACTTCTTAGGGCCTAGCTATTCGATCTGGTGGAACAACGGCCTAGGGTGAAGCCTAGGTTGCCCGGAACGTAGAAATGACCATAACTTTCACACTGGTATCAATTATTCGTTTTATACAATGGAAAAACTGTTCTATTTATTTTGTGTTTAATGCTTCGGGCGTTGACATCTAAGGCCCTAACTGTTTGATCTGGTGGAGCAACGCCCTAGAGTGAAGCCTAGGTTGCCTGGAACGTAGAAATGACCATAATTTTCACACTGGTATCAATTATTCGTTTTATACAATGGAAAAACTGTTCTATTTATTTTGTGTTTAATGCTTCTGGCGTTGACTTCTTAGGCCGTAACTATTCGATCTGGTGGAGCAACACCCTGGAGTGAAACCTGGGTTGCCCGGAACGTAGAAATGACCACTACTATCACACTGGTTGCAAATTATTCCTGCTATACGATGGAAAAACTGTTGTATTTTTATTGCATTTTATGCTTCTGGCGTTCACTTCTTAGGCCCTAACTATTCGATCTGGTGGAACAACGGCCTAGGGTGAAACCTAGGTTGCCCGGAACGTAGAAATGGCCATTACATTCACACTGGTTGCAATTATTCCTGTTATACGATGGAAAAACTGTTGTATTTTTATTGTATTCTATGCTTCTGGCGTTTAATTCTAAGTCGCTAGATATTTGATCAGGTGGAGCAACGACCTAGTGTGAAGCCTTGGTTGCCCGGAACGTAGAAATGACAATTACTTTCACACTGTTTGCTATTAGTCATTTTGTACGATGGAAAAGCTGTTGTATTTATATTGTATTTTATGCCTCTCGCGTTGACTTCTAAGGCCCTAACTGATTGACCTGGTTGAGCAACGCCCTAGAGTGAAGCCTAGATTGCCCGGAACGTTGAAATGACCATAACTTTCACACTCGTTGCTATTATTCGTTTTATACGATGTAAAAGCTGTTTTATTTATATCGTATTTTATGCATCTGGCGTTGACTTCTTAGGCCCTAGCTATTCGACCTGGTGGAGCAACGCCCTAGAGTGAAACCTAGGTTGCCCGGAACGTAGACATGACCATTACATTCACACTGGTTGCAATTATTCCTGTTAAACGATGGAAAAACTGATGTATTTTTATTGTATTTTATGCTTCTGGCGTTGACTTCTTAGGCCCTAACTATTCGATCTGGTGGAACAACGCCCTAGGGTGAAGACTAGGTTGCCCGGAACATGGAAATGACCATTACTTTCAGACTGTTTGCAAATATACATTATATACGATGGAAAAGCTGTTGTATTTAATTGTATTTTATACTTCTGGCGTTGACTTCTTACGCACTATCTATTTAATCTGGTAGAGCACCGCCCTAGAGTGAAGCATAGGTTGCCCGGAACGTAGAAATGACCATAACTTTCACACCGGTAGCAACTATTCGTTTTATACGATGGAAAAACTGTTCTATTTATTTTGTATTTTATACTTCGGGCGTTGACTTCTGAGGCCCTCACAATTCGATATGGTGGAGCCACGTCCTATGGTGAAGCCTAGGTGGCCCGGAACGTAGAAATGACCATAACGTTCATACTGGTTGCAATTATTCGTTTTATACGACGGAAAAGCTGTTGTATTTATATTGTATTTTATGCTTCTGGCGTTGACATCTTAGGCCCTAACTATTCGATATGGTGGACCAACGCCCTAGAGTGAAGCCTAGGTTGCACAAAACGTAGAAATGACCATAACTTTCACACTGGTTGCATTTATTCGTTTTATACAATGGGAAAACTGTTGTATTTATATTGTATTTTATGGTTCTGGCGTTGACTTCTTAGGACCTAACAATTCGATATGGTGGAGCCACGCAATAGGCTGAAGCCTAGGTTGCCCGGAACGTAGAAATGACCATAACTTTCACACTGATTGCTATTATTCGTTTTATACGATGGAAAAACTGTTCTATTTATTTTGTATTTTATGCTTCGGGCGTTGACTTCTAAGGCCATAACTATTCGATATGGTGGAGCAACACCATAGAGTGAAGCCTAGGTTGCCCGGAGCGTAGAAATGGTCATTAACTTCACAATGTTTGCAATTATTCCTGTCATACGATGGAATGAATGTTGTATTTTTATTGTATTTTTTGCCTCTGGCGTTGAATTCTAAGGCCCTAACTATTCGATATGGTGGAACACGCCCTAGAGTGAAGCCTAGGTTGCCCGGAACGTAGAAATGGCCATAACTTTCACACTGGTTGCAATTATTCGTTTTATACGATGGAAAAACTGTTGTATTTATATTGTATTATATGCTTCGGGCGTTGACTTCTAAGGCCCTAACTATTCGATATGGTGGAGCCACATCCTAGGGTGAAGCCTAGGTTGCCTGGAACGTAGAAATGACCATAACTTTCACACTGGTTGCAATAATTCGTTTTATACAAAGGAAAAACTGTTCTATTTATTTTGTATTTTATGCCTCGGGCGTTGCCTTATGAGGCCCTAACTATTCGATATGGTGGAGCCACGTCCCAGGGTGAAGCCTAGGTGTCCCGGAACGTAGAAATGACCATAACGTTCATACTGGTTGGAATTATTCGTTCTATGCAATGGAAAAACTGTTCCATTAATATTGTATTTTATGCTTCTGGCGTTGTCTTCTTAGGCCATAACTATTCGATCTGGTTGAGCAACGCCCTAGATTGAAGCCTAGGTTGCACGGAACGTAGAAATGACCATAACTTTCACACTGGTTGCAATCATTCGTTTTATACGATGGAAAAACTGTTGAATTTATTTTGTATTTTATGCTTCTGGCGTTGACTTCTAAGGCCCTAAGTCTTCGATCTGGTGGAGCAATGCCCCAGAGTTAAGTCTAGGATGCCCGAAACGTCGAAATGATCATTACTTTCACACTGGTTGTTATTATCCGTTTTACACCATGGAAAAACTGTTGTATTTATATTGTATTTTATGCTTGTGGCGTTGACTTCTTAGGCCATAGCTGCTCGATCTGGTGGAGCAACGCCCTAGTGTGAAGCCTAGGTGGCCCGGAACGTAGAAATGGCCATAACGTTCATACTGGTTGCAATTATTCGTTTTATACAATGGAAAATCTGTTCCACTTATATTGTATTTTATGCCTCTGGCGTTGACTTCTGAGGCCATAGCTGTTCGACCTGGTGGAGCAACGCTCTAGATTCAAACCTAGGTTGCATGGAACATAGAAATGACCATAACTTTCACACTGGCTGCAATTATTCGTTTTATACGATGGAAAGACTGTTCTATTTATTTTGTATTTTATCCTTCAGGCGTTGTCTTCTAAGGCCCTAACTCTTCGATCTGGTGGAGCAACGCCCTAGAGTGAAGCCTAGGTTGACCGGAGCGTAGAAATGACCATTACATTCAAACTGATTGCAATTATTCATTTTATACGATGGAAAAGCTGTTATACAGGGTGTAACAAAAATGTCGCAGTTCCTTAAAAGGGGTGATTTAGGGGGTGATTTGAAACAACTTTCTCCTTAGCGAAAATTTGAGATGAGGCTTCGTTAACGAGTTATTAACGAAAAACACCGGCCAATGAGAGCGCGAGTTTGCCGCCCGAGCGACCGCGGTAGCGTTGGGTACGCGCGCTAGATGCTTCAGTTGTACTCCGAACAAGAAAGTCGTCATACATCGAAGAAAATAGCATTAGTATGAAAACTGAAAGCGACATAATAAATAACACCGAGTCCTTTTTTTATTTATCACTTGAAGTGAATAATTACTTAAAATCGAGGAAAACTACGTGCAACGTAAAGATACGAATATGTAAATCTCTTATTCGCATAACGTATAAACGAAAAAGTAATACAACGAAAAATAAAGGAAGAAGAGAACAAACTTCACCTGTAGTTTGTAAACATGTGTCACTGGGTCACTGTACCGATCCTGGTCATCGACCGTCGAAATGGTTTATGCTAGGGCACGTGTTTAGGTAATTTATGGCTTTATTGCTTTGGTTTCGAAGGAGACATGATCTCGGAGTGTCCGAACAAAGAAGGTCTGAGGTGCTTAAACTACGTGGGGGGTACAAGGAGCTTCTTTGGAAAAATTCTACTCTGCCATAAACCATTCCAGAGGTCGATGACCAGTATCGGTACAGTGACCCAGTGACACAGATTTGCAAACTATAGATGAATTGCATTTAATTCATTAATGATTATTATTTTCTAAATCTAACGCAGACTACTTTCAACGTTTCTATCTTCAACGTTAATTCTCCAATTCTCCGTTCATTTCTTTTGTTGCATTGCTTTTTCGTTTATACGTTATGCAAATATTTTCACACTAATGCTATTTCCTTCGACGCATGTCGACTTTCTTGTTCGGAGTACAACCGTAGCGCCCAGCGCGTACCCAACGCTACCGCAGTCGCTCGGACGGCAAACTCGCGCTCTCATTGGCCGGTGTTTTTCATTAATAACTCGTTAACCAAGCCTCATCTTACATTTTCGCTAAGGAAAAAGTTGTTTCAAATCACCCCCTGAATCACCCCTTTTAAGGAACTGCGACATTTTTGTTACACCCTGTATTTATATTGTATTTTATGCTTCGGGCGTTGACTTCTAAGGCCCTAAATATTCGATATGGTGGAGCCACATCCTAGGGTGAAGCCTAGGTTTCCCGGAACGTAGAAATGACCATAACGTTCATACTGGTTGCAATTATTCATTTGTACAATGGAAAAACTGTTGTATTTATATTGTATTTTATGCTTCTGGCGTTGACTTCTTAGGCCATAACTATTCGATCTGGTGGACCAACGCCCTAGAGTGAAGCCTAGGTTGTACGGAGCGTAGAAATGACCATAACTTTCACACTGGTTGCAATACTTCGTTATATACAATGGAAAAACTGTTCTATTTATTTTGTATTTTATGCCTCGGGCGTTGCCTTATGAGGCCCTAACTATTCGATCTGTCGGAGCAACGCCCTGGAGTGAAGCCTAGGTGGCCCGGACCGTAGAAATGACCATAACTTTCACACTGGTTGCTATTATTCGATTTATACGATGGAAAATCTGTTGTATTTATATTGTATTTTATGCTTCCAGCGTTGACTTCTTAGGCCCTATCTATTCTTCTGGTGGAGCAACGCCCTCGAGTGAAGCCTAGGCTGCCCGAAACGTGGAAATGACCTTCACTTTCACACTGGTTGCAATTATTCGTTTTATACGATGGAAAAACTGTTGAATTTATTTTGTATTTTATGGTTCTGGCGTTGACTTCATAGGCCTTAACAATTCGATATGGTGGAGCCACGTCCTGGAGTGAAGCCTATGTTGGCGGGAACGTAGAAACGACCATTACTTTCACACTGGTTGCAATTATTCCTGTTATAGGATGGAAAAACTGTTGTACTTTTATTGTATTTTATGTTTCGGGCGTTTACTTCTAAGGCCCTAACTATTCGATATGGTGGAGCCACGTCCTAGGGTGAAGCCTAGGTTGCCCGGTACGTAGAAATGACCATAACGTTCATACTCGTTGCATTTATTCCTGTTACACGATGGACAAACTGTTGTATTTATATTGTATTTTATGCTTCTTGCGTTGACTTCTAAGGCCCTAACATTCCGATCTAGTGGAGCAACGCCATAGAGTGATGCCTAGGTAGCTCGGAACGTAGAAATGACCATCCATTTCACACTGGTTGCAATTACTCCTGTTATACGATGGAAAAACTGTTGTATCTTTATTGTATTTTATGCTTCGGGCGCTTACTTCTTAGGCCCTAACAATTCGATATGGTGGAGCCACGTAATAGGCTGAAGCCTAGGTTGCCCGGCACGTAGAAATGACAATAACTTTCACACTGATTGCTATTATTCGTTTTATACGATGGAAAAACTGTTCTATTTATTTTGTATTTTATGCTTCGGGCGTTGACTTCTAAGGCCACAACTATTCGATCTGGTGGAGCAACACCCTAGAGTGAAGCCTAGGTTGCCCGGAGCGTAGAAATGATCATTACCTTCACAATGTTTGCAATTATTCCTGTCATACGATGGAATGACTGTTGTATTTTTATTGTATTTTTTGCCTCTGGCGTTGAATTCTAAGTCCATAGCCATTCCATCTCGTGGACCAACGCCCTAGAGCGAAGCCAAGGTTGCACGGAACGTAGAAATGACCATCACTTTCACGCTGTTTGCAATTATTCATTTTATACAATGGAAAAACTCTTGTATTTATATTGTATTTTATTCTTCTGGCGTTGACTTCTAAGGCCCTACCCATTCGATCTGGTGGAGCGAAGCTCTACAGTGAAGCCTAGGTTGCCCGGAACGTAGATATGGCAATAAGTTTCACACTGGTTGCTGTTATTAGTTTTACACGATGGAAAGACTGCTGCATTTATTTTGTATTTTATGCTTCTGGCGCTGACTTCTTAGGCCATAACTATTCGATCTGGAGGAGCAACGCCCCAGAGTGAAGCCTAGGTTGCCCGGAACGTAGAAATGACTATTACCTTCACAGTTGATGCAATTATTCATTTTATACGATGGAGAAGTTGTTGTATTTATATTGTACTTTATGCTTCTGGCTTTGACTTCTAACTCCGTATCTATTCGATCTGGTGGAACAACGCCCTAGAGTGGAGCCTAGGTTGCACGGAAGGTAGAAGTAACCATTACTTTCACGCTGCTTGCAATTATTCCTGTTATACGATGGAAAAACTGTTGTATTTTTAGTGTATTTTATGCTTATGGCGTTGACTTTTTAGGCCCTAACTATTCGATCTGGTGGAACAACTCCCTAGAGTGTAGCCTAGGTTGCCGGGAACGTAGAAATGACCATAACTTTCACGCTGGCTGCAATTACTCCGGTTATACGATGGAAAAACTGTTGAATCTTTATTGTATTTTATGCTTCTGGCACTGACTTCTTAGGCCCTAACAAATCGATCTGGTGGAGCCACGTAATAGGCTGAAGCCTAGGTTGCCCGGGACGTAGAAAGGGCCATTACGTTCACATTGGATTCAATTATTCGTTTTATACGATGGAAAAACTGTGGTATTTATATTGCATTTTATGCTTCTGGCGTTGACTTCTAAAGCCCTAACTATTCGATCTGGTGGAGCAACGCCCTAGAGTCAAGCCGAAGTTGCCCGGAACGTAGAAATGAACGGTACTTTCACACTGTTTGCAATTATTCAATTTATACGATGGAAAAGCTGTTGTATTTGTTTTGTACTTTATATTTCTGGCGTTGACTTCTAAGGCCCTATCAATTCGATCTGGTGGAACAACGCCATAGGGTGAAGCCTAGGTTGCTCGGAACGTAGAAATGACCATCCCTTTCACACTGGTTGCAATCACTCCTGTTATACGATAGAAAAAATGTGTATCTTTATTGTATTTTATGCTTCGTGCTTTGACTTCTAAGGCCCTAACTATTCGATCTGGAGGAACAACGACCTAGATTGAAGCCTAGGCTGCCAGGAACGTAGAAGCGACTATCACATTCACACTGGTTGGAATTATTCAACTTATACGATGGCAAAACTGTTGTAGCTTTATTGTATTTTATGCTTCGTGCGTTGACTTCTAAGGCCCTAACTATTCGATCTGGAGGAGCAACGCCCTAGAGTTGAGCCTAGGTTGCACGGAAGATAGAAGTGACCATTACTTTCAACCTGCTTGGAATTATTCCCGTTATACGATGAAAAACTGTTGTATTTTTATTGTATTGGATGCTTCTGGCGTTGACTTCTAAGTCCCTAGGTTTTCGATCTGGTGGAGCAACGCCCTAGAGTGAAGCCTCGGTTGCCCGGATCGTAGAAATGACCATTACCTTCACACTGGTTGCAATTATTCGTTCTATACGATGGAAAAACTGTTCTATTTATTTTGTATTTTATGCTTCTGGCGCTGACTCCTTAGGCCCTAAATATTCGATCTGGTGGAGCAACGCCCTGGAGTGAAGCCTAGGTTGCCCGGAACGTAGAAATGACCATCACTTTCACACTGGATGCAGTTATTCCTGTTATACGATGGAATAGCTGTTGTACCTTTATTGTATTTTATGCTTCAGGCGTTGACTTCAAAGGCCCTAACTATTCGATCTGGTGGAGCAACGTCCTAGAGTGAAGCCTCGGATGATCGGAACGTAGAAATGACCATTACCTTCACAGTGGTTGCAATTATTCCTGTTATACGATGGAAAAGCTGTTGAATTTTTATTGTATTTTATGCTTCTGGCGTTTACTTCTTAGGCCCTAACTCTTCGATCTGGTGGAGCAACGCCCTAGAGTGAAGCCTAGGCTGCCCGGAACGTAGAAATGACCATCACTTTCACACTGGATGCAGTTATTCCTGTTATACGATGGAATAGCTGTTGTACCTTTATTGCATTTTATGCTACAGGCGTTGACTTCAAAGGCCCTAACTATGCGATCTGATGGAGCAACGCCCTGGAGTGAAGCCTAGGCTGCCCGGAACGTAGAAATGACCATTACCTTCACAGTTGATGCAATCATTCGTTCTATACGATGGAGAAACTGTTGTATTTTTATTGTATTTTATGCTTCTGGCGTTAACTTCTAAGGCCGTAGCAATTCGATGTAGTGGAGCAACGCCCTACAGTGAAGCCCAGGTTGACAGGAACGTAGAAATGACCATTACCTTTACACTGGTTGCAATTACTCGTGTTATACGATGGAAAAACTGTTGTATTTTTATTGTATTTTATGCTTCTGGCGTTGACTTGTAAGTCCCTAGCTATTCGAACTGGGTGAACAACGCCCTAGAGTGAAGCCTAGGCTGCCCGGAACGTAGAAATGACAACTACTTTCACACTGGTTGCAATTAACCGTTCTACACGATGGGAAAACTGTTGTATTTATTTTGTATAGTATGCTTCTAACGTTGACTTGTAAGGCCCTAAGTCTTTGATCAGGTGGAGCAATGCGCAAGAGTTAGGTCTAGCATGCCCGAAACGTCGAAATGATCATTACTGTCACACTGGTTGTAATTATTCGTTTTATACGATGGAAAAACTGTGGTATTTATTTTGTAGTTGGTGCTTCTGGCGTTGATTTCTTACGCCCTAACTATTGCATCTGGTGGAGCAACGCCCTAGAGTCAAGCCTAGATTGCCCGGAACGTAGAAATGATCATAACTTTCACACTGGTGGCAATCATTCGTTCTATACGATGGAAAGCTGTTGTATTTTTATTATATTTTATGCTTCTAGCATTGACTTCTTAGGCCCTAACTATACGATCTGGTGGAGCAACGCCCTAGAGTGAAGCCTAGGTTGGCGGGAACGTAGAAAAGACCATTACTTTCATACTGGTTGCAATTATTCCTGTTATACGACGGAAAAACTGTTGTATTTATATTGTATTTTATGCTTCTGACGTTGACTCCTTAGGCCCTAACTATTCGATCTGGTGGAGCAACGCCCTAGGGTGAAGCCTAGGTTGCCCGGAACGTAGAAATGACCATAACGTTCATACTGGTTGCAATTATTCGTTTTATACAATGGAAAATCTGTTGTATTTATATTGTATTTTATGCTTCTGGCGTTGACTTCTAAGGCCCTACCCATTCGATCTGGTCGAGCAACGCCCTAGAGTGAAGCCTAGGTTGCACGGAACGTAGAAATGACCATAAGTTTCACACTGGTTGCAATAATTCGTTTTATACAAAGGAAAATCAGTTCTATTTATTTTGTATTTTATGCCTCGGGCATTGATTTCTGCGGCCCTAACTATTCGATCTGGTGGACCAACGCCCTAGAGTGATGCCTAGGTTGCACTGAACTTAGAAATGACCATTAACTACACACTGGTCGCAGTTATTCCTGTTATACGATGGAAAAACTGTTGGATTTTTATTGTTCTTTATCCTTCTGGCGTTGACTTCTAAGGCCCTAACTATTCGATCTGGTGGCGCAACGGCCTAGAGTGAAGCCTCGGTTGGCCGGAACGTAGAAATGACCATCACTTTCACACTGGTTGCAATTATTCGTATTATACGATGGAAAAACTGTAGTATCTTTATTGTATTTTATGCTTCGGGCGTTGACTTCTAAGGCCATAACTATTCGATCTGGTGGAGCAACGCCCTAGATTGAAGCCTAGGTTGCACGGAACGTAGAAATGACCATAACTTTCACACTGGCAGCAATTATTCGTTTTATACGATGGAAAGACTGTTCTATTTATTTTGTATTTTATGCTTCGGGCGTTGTCTTCTAAGGCCCTAACTCTTCGATCTGGTGGAGCAACGCCCTAGAGTGAAGCCTAGGTTGACCGGAACGTAGAAATGGCCATAACGTTCATACTGGTTGCAATTATTCGTTTAATACAATGGAAAAACTGTTCCATTTATATTGTATTCTATGCTTCTGGCGCTGACTTCTTAGGCCATAGCTGTTCGATCTGGTGGAGCAACGCCCTAGATTGAAGCCTAGGTTGCGCGGAACCTAGAAATGACCATAACTTTCACACTGGTGGCAATCATTCGTTTTATACGATGGAAAAACTGTTGTATTTTTATTATATTTTTTGCTTCTAGCGTTGACTTCTTAGGCCAAAACTATTCGATCTGGTGGAGCAACGCCCTAGAGTGAAGCCTAGGTTGGCGGGAACGTAGAAATGACCATTACTTTCACACTGGTTGCAATCATTCCTGTTATACGACGGAAAAACTGTTGCATTTATATTGTATTTTATGCTTCTGGCGTTGACTCCTTAGGCCCTAACTATGCGATCTGATGGAGCAACGCCCTGGAGTGAAGCCTAGGTTGTTCGGAACGTAGAAATGACCATTACCTCCACAGTTGATGCAATAATTCGTTCTATACGATGGAGAAACTGTTGTATTTTTACTGTATTTTATGCTTCTGGCGTTAACTTCTAAGGTCGTAGCAATTCGATGTAGTGGAGCAACGCCCTACAGTGAAGCCCAGATTGACAGGAACGTAGAAATGACCATTACTTTCACACTGGATGCAATTATTCGTTATATACGATGGAAAAACTGTTGTATTTATTTCGTATTTGGTGCTTCTGGCGTTGATTTCTTAGGCCCTACGTATTCGATCTGCTGGAGCAATGCCACATAGTTAGGATTAGTATGCCTGAAACGTAGAAATGGCCATTACTTTCACACTGGCTGCAATTATTCCTGTTATACGATGGAAAAACTGTGATATTTTTATTCTATTTTATGCTTCAGGCGTTGACTTCTTAGGCCCTAACTATTCGATCTGGTGGAACAACGCCCTAGAGTGAAGCCTCGGTTGCCCGGAACGTAGATATGACCATATCTTTAACACTGGTGGCAGTTATACCTGTTATACGATGGAAAATCTGTTGGATTTTTATTGTACTTTATGCTTCTGGCGTTGACTTCTAAGGCCCTAACTATTCGATCTCGTGGAGCAACGCCCTAGAGTGAAGCCTAGGTTTACCGGAACGTAGAAATGACCATTACTTTCACACTGTATGCAAACATACATTATATACGATGGCAAAGCTGTTGTATTTATATTGTATTTTATGCTTCTGGCGTTGACTTCAAAGGCCGTAGCTATTCGATGTGGTGGAGTAACGCTCTGGAGTGAAGTCTAGGCTGCCCGGAACGTAGAAAGGACCATAACTTTCACACTGGGTGCAATTATTCCAGTTATACGATGTAAAAACTGTTGTATTTTTATTGTATTTTATGCTTCTGGCGTTGACTTCTTGGGCCCTAACTATTCGATCTGGTGGAGGAACTACATAGAGTGAAGCCTAGATTGCCCGGAACGTAGAAATGACCATTACCTTAACGCTTGTTCAATTATTCCTGTTATGCGATGGAAAAACTGTTGTATCTTTATTTTATTTTATGCTTCGGGCGTTGACTTCTAAGGCTCTAACTATTTGATCTGGTGGAGCAACGCCCTAGAGTGACGCCTAGGTTGCTCGGAACGTAGAAATGGCCATCACTTTCACACTGTTTGCAATTATCCATTTTATACGATGGCAAAGCTGTTGCATTTATATTGCATTTTATGCTTCTGGCGTTGACTTCAAAGGCCGTAGCTATTGGATGTGGTAGAGCAACGCCCCAGAGGGACGCCTGGTTTGCTCGGAACGTAGAAATGAACATTACTTTCACACTGGTTGCAATTATTCCTGTTATACGATGGAAAAACTCTTGTATATTCATTGTATTTTATGCTTCGGGCGTTGACTTCTATGGCCCTACCTATTCGATCTGCTGGAGCATCACCATACAGTGAAGCCTAGGTTGCCCGGAACGTAGATATGACCATAACCTTCACACAGGTTGCAATTATTCGTTTTATACAATGGAAAAACTGTTGTATTATTATTGTATTTTATGCTTCTGGCGTTGACCTCTAACCCGCTAGCTATTCGATCTGGTGGAGCAACACCCTAGAGCGAAGCCTAGGTTGCGCGGAACGTAGAAATGACCATTACTTTCACACTGGCTGCAATTATTCCTGTTATACGATGGAAAAACTGTTGTATTATTATAGTATTTTACGCTTCTGGCGTTGAACTCTAAGACTCTAGCTATTCGTTTTGGTGGAGCAACACCCTAGAGTGAAGCCTCGGTTGCCCGGAACGTAGATATGACCATATCTTTAACACTGGTGGCAGTTATACCTGTTATACGATGGAAAATCTGTTGGATTTTTATTGTACTTTATGCTCCTGGCGTTGACTTCTAAGGCCCTAACTATTCGATCTCGTGGAGCAACGCCCTAGAGTGAAGCCTAGGTTTACCGGAACGTAGAAATGACCATTACATTCACACTGTTTGCAAACATACATTATATACGATGGCAAAGCTGTTGTATTTATATTGTGTTTTATGCTTCTGGCGTTGACTTCTTATGCCCTAACCATTCGATCTGTTGAAACAACGCCCTAGAGTGAAGCCTGGTTTGCCCGGAACGTAGAAATGACCATCACTTTCACACTGGTTGCAATTACTCCGGCTATACGATGGACAAACTGTTGGATTTTTATTGTACTTTAAGATTCTGGCGTTGACTTATAAGGTCCTAGGTACTCTATCTCGTTGGGCAACGTCCAAGAGTGAAGCGTATGTTGCCCGAACCGTAGAAATGACCAATACTTTCACACTGGTTGCAATTATTCTTTTTATACGATGGAAAAACTGTTGTACTTTTATTGTATTTTATGCTGCTGGCGTTGATTTCTTACGCCCTAACTATTGGATCTGGTGGACTAACGCCGTAGAGTGAAGCCTAGGTTGGCAGGAACTTAGAAATGAACATCGCTTTCACACTGGGTGCAATTATTCCTGTTATACGATGGAAAAACTGTTGTATTTATATTGTATTTTATGCTTCTGGCGTTGTCTTTTAAGGCCCTAACTATTCGATCCAGTGGAGGAACGCCCTAGGGTGAAGCCCAGATTGCCCGGCCTTAGAAGTCAACGCGCGAAACATAAAACATAAAATAAACAGAACAGTTTTTCCGTTGTATAAATCGAATAATTGCTACCAGTGTGAAAGTTATGGTCATTTCTACGTTCCGGGCAACCTAGGCTTCACCCTAGTGCGTTCTTCCACCAGATCGAATAGTTAAGGCCTAGGAAGTGAACGCCAGAATCATAAAATGCAATATAAATACAACAGTTTTTCCATCGTATAAAACGGATAGTTGCATCCAGTATGAAAGTAATGGTGATTTCTACTTTCCGGGCAACCTAGGATTCACCCTAGGGCGGTGCTCCACCAGATCGAATAGTTAGGGCCCAAGAAGTCAACGACAGAAGCATAAAATACAATATAAATGCAACAGCTTTTCCATCGCATAAAATGAATAATTGCAAAGAGTGTGAAAGTAATGGTCATTTCTACGTTCCGGGCAACCTAGATTTCACTCTAGGGCGTTGCTCCACCAGATCGAATAGTTAGTGCGTTAGAAGTCAACGTCAGAAGCATAAAATACAGTATAAATACAACAGCTTTTCCATCGTATAAAACGAGTAATTGCAACCAGTATGAAAGTTATGGACTTTTCTACTTTCCGGGCAACCTAGGCTACACCCTAGGACGATGCTCCACCAGATCGAATAGTTAGGGCCTAAGAAGTGCACGCCAGAAGCATAAAATACAATATAAATACAACAGTTTTTCCATCGTATAAAACGAATAATTGCAACCAGTATGAAAGTTATGGACATTTCTACTTTCCGGGCAACCTAGGCTTCACCCTAGAGCGTTGCTCCAACAGATTGAATAGTTAGGGCCTTAGAAGTCAACGCCCGAAGCATAAAATGCAATAAGAATGCAACAGTTTTTCCATCGTATAACAGGAATAATTGTAATCAGTTTGAAAGTTATGGTCATCTCTACGTTCCGGGAAACCTAGGCTTCACCCTAGGGCGACGTTCCACCAGATCGACTAGTTACGGCCTAAGAAGTGAACGCAAGAAGCATAAAGTACAATATAAATACAACAGTTTTTCCATCGTATAAAACGGATAATTGCAACCACTATGAAAGTTCTGGTCATTTCTACTATCCGGGCAACGCAGGCTTCACCCTAGGGCGTTGCTGCACCAGATCGAATAGTTAGGGCCTTAGAAGTCAACGCCAGAAGCATAAGGTACAATATAAATACAACAGCTTTTCCATCGTATAACAGGAACAATACCAACCAGTGTAAAAGATATGGTCATTTCTACGTTCCGGGCAACCTAGGCGTCACTCTAAGGCGTTGCTCCACCAGATCGAATAGTTAGGGCCTAAGAAGTCAACGCCAGAAGCATAAAATACAATATAAATGCAACAGCTTTTCCGTCCTATAAAACGAATAATTGCAACCACTATGAAAGTTATGGACATTTCTACTATCCGGGCAACCAAGGCTTCACCCTTGGGCGTTGCTCCAACAGATCGAATAGTTAGGCCCTAAGAAGTCAACACCAGAAGCATAAAATACAATATAAATGCAACAGCTTTTCCATCGTATAAAATGACAAATTGCAAAAAGTGTGAAAGTAATGGTCATTTCTACGTTCCGGGCAACCTAGATTTCACTCTAGGGCGCTGCTCCACCAGATCGAATAGTTAGTGCGTTAGAAGTCAACGTCAGAAGCATAAAATACAGTATAAATACAACAGTTTTTCCATCGTATAAAACGAATAATTGCAACCAGTATGAAAGTTATGGACATTTCTACTTTCCGGCAACCTAGGCTTCACCCTAGGGCGATGCTGCGCCAGATCGAATTGTTAGGGCCTTAGAAGTCAACGGGCGAAACATAAAACACAAAATAAATAGAACAGTTTTTCCATCGTATAA
Source organism: Calliopsis andreniformis (assembly GCF_051401765.1). NCBI lineage: Eukaryota > Metazoa > Arthropoda > Insecta > Hymenoptera > Andrenidae > Calliopsis > Calliopsis andreniformis. Next base: position 3,372,405 of record NW_027480436.1, on the reverse strand, counting down.
AACGGATAATTGCAACCACTATGAAAGTTCTGGTCATTTCTACTATCCGGGCAACGAAGGCTTCACCCTAGGGCGCTGCTCCACCAGATCGAATAGTTAGGGCCTAAGAAGTCAACGCCAGAAGCATAAAATACAATATAAATGCAACAGCTTTTCCATCGTATAAAATGAATAATTGCAAAGAGTGTGAAAGTAATGGTCATTTCTACGTTCCGGGCAACCTAGGTTTCACTCTAGGGCGTAGCTCCACCAGATCGAATAGTTAGTGCCTTAGAAGCCAACGCCAGAAGCATAAGGTACAATATAAATACAACAGCTTTTCCATCGTATAACAGGAACAATAGCAACCAGTGTGAAAGATATGGTCATTTCTTCGTTCCGGGCAACCTAGGCGTCACTCTAAGGCGTTGCTCCACCAGATCGAATAGCTAGGGCCCAAGAAGTCAACGCCAGAAGCATAAAATACAATATAAATGCAACAGCTTTTCCATCGTATAAAATGAATAATTGCAAAGAGTGAGAAAGTAATGGTCATTTCTACGTTCCGGGCAACCTACGTTTCACTCTAGGGCGTTGTTCCACCAGATCGAATAGTTAGTGCGTTAGAAGTCAACGTCAGAAGCATAAAATACAGTATAAATACAACAGTTTTTCCATCGTATAACAGGAATAATTGTAACCAGTTTGAAAGTGAAGGTCATTTCTGCGTTCCGGGCAACCTAGGCTTCACTCTAGGGCGTTGCTCCACCAGATCGAATAGTTAGGGCCTAAGAAGTCAACACCAGAATCATAAAATACAATATAAATACAACAGCTTTTCCATCGTATAAAACGAATAATTGCAACTAGTGTGAAAGTTATGGTCATTTCTACGTTCCGGGCATCTTAGGCTTCACTCTAGATCGTTGCTCCACGAGGTCGAATAGTTAGTGCCTTAGAAGTCAACGCCCGAAACATAAAAAACAAAATTAATAGAACAGTTTTTCCGTTGTATAAATCGAATAATTGCTACAACTGTGAAAGTTATGGTCATCTCTACGTTCCGGGAAACCTATGCTTCACCCTAGGGCGATGTTCACCAGATCGAATAGTTAGGGCCTAAGAAGTGAGCGCAAGAAGCATAAAATACAATATAAATACAACAGCTTTTCCATCGTATAAAACGTATAATTCCAACGAGTATGAAAGTTATGGTCATTTCTACTTTCCGGGCAAACTAGGCTTCACCCTAGGGCGTTGCTCCAACAGATTGGACAGTTAGGGCCTTGGAAGTCAACGCCCGAAGCATAAAATGCAACAAAAATGCAACAGTTTTTCCAACATATAACAGGGATAGTTGCAACCAGTTTGAAAGTGGTGGTCATTTATACGTTCCGGGCAACCTAGGCGTCACTCTAAGGCGTTGCTCCACCAGATCGAACAGTTAGGGCCCAAGAAGTCAACGCCAGAAGCATAAAATACAATATAAATGCAACAGCTTTTCCATCGTATAGAATGAATAATTGCAAAGAGGGTGAAAGTAATGGTCATTTCTACGTTCCGGGCAACCTAGGTTTCACTCTAGGGCGTTGCTCCAACAGATCGAATAGTTGTTGCCTTAGAAGTCAACGTCAGAAGCATAAAATACAGTATAAATACAACAGTTTTTCCATCGTATAAAACGAATAATTGCAACCAGTGTGAAAGTTATGGGCATTATTACGTTCCGGGCAACCTAGGCTTCACTCTAGGGCGTTGCTCCAACAGATCGAATAGTTAGGGCCTAAGAAGTGAACGCCAGAAGCATAAAATACAATATAAATACAACAGCTCTTCCATCGTAAAAAACGAATAATTGCAACCAGTGTGAAAGTTATGGGCATTTCTACGTTCCGGGCAACCGAGGCATCACTCTAGGGCGTTGCTCCAACAGATCGAATAGTTGTTGCCTTAGAAGTCAACGTCAGAAGCAAAAAATACAATATAAATACAACAGTTTTTCCATCGTATAAAACGAATACTTGCAACCAGTATGAAAGTTATGGACATTTCTACTTTCCGTGCAACCTAGGCTTCACCCTAGGGCGTTGCTCCAACAGATTGAAAAGTTAGGGCCTTAGAAGTCAACGCCCGAAGCATAAAATGCAATAAAAATACAACAGTTTTTCCATCGTATAACAGGAATAATTGTAACCAGTTTGAAAGTGATAGTCATTTCTACGTTCCTGGGCAACGTAGGCTTCACTCTAGGGCGTTGCTCCACACGATCGAATAGTTAGGGCCTAAGAAGTCAACACCAGGAGCATAAAATACAATATAAATACAACAGGTTTTCCATTATATAATATGAATAATTGCAACCAGTGTGAAAGTGATGGTCATTTCTACGTTTCGAGCAACCTAGACTTCACTCTAGGGCGTTGTTCCACCAGATCGAATAGTTAGGGCCTAAGAAGTCAGCGCCGGAAGCATAAAATACAATATAAATATAACAGTTTTTCCATCGAATAAAACGAATAATAGCCACCAGTATGAAATTGATGGTCATTTCTATGTTCCGGGAAACCAAGGCTTCACTCTAAGGCGTTGCTCCACCATATCGAATACTTATTGCCTTAGAAGTCAACGCCAGAAGCCTAAAATACAATATTAATACAACAGTTTTTCCATCGTATAACAGGAATAATTGCAACCAGTTTGAAAGTTATGGTCATTTCTACTTTCCGGGCAACCTAGGCTTCACCCTAGGGCGTTACTCCAACAGATTGGACAGTTAGGGACTTGGAAGTCAACGCCACAAGCATAAAATACAATATAAGTACAACAGTTTTTTCATCGTATAAAACGAATAATTGCAACCAGTATGAAAGTGATGGTCATTTCTACGTTCCGGGAAACCAAGGCTTCACTCTGAGGCGTTGCTCCACCAGATCGAATAGTTAGGGCCTAAGAAGTCAACGCCAGAAGCATAAAATACAATATAAATGCAACAGCTTTTCCATCGTATAAAATGAATAATTGCAAAGAGTGTGAAAGTAATGGTCATTTCTACGTTCCGGGCAACCTAGGTTTCACTCTAGGGCGTAGCTCCACCAGATCGAATAGTTAGAGCCTTAGAAGTCAACGCCAGAAGAATAAGGTACAATATAAATACAACAGCTTTTCCATCGTATAACAGGAACAATAGCAACCAGTGTGAAAGATATGGTCATTTCTACGTTCCGGGCAACCTAGGCGTCAGTCTAAGGCGTTGCTCCACCAGATCGAATAATTAGGGCCCAAGAAGTCAACGCCAGAAGCATAAAATACAATATAAATGCAAAATCTTTTCCATCGTATAAAACGAATAATTGCAAAGAGTGTGAAGGTAATGGTCATTTCTACGTTCCGGGCAACCTAGGCTTCACCCTAGGGCGATGCTCCACCAGATCGAATAGTTAGGGCCTTAGAAGTCAACGCGCGAAACATAAAACACAAAATAAATAGAACAGTTTTTCCATTGCATAAATCGAATAATTGCTACCAGTGTGAAAGTTATGGTCATTTCTACCTTCCGGGCAACCTAGGCTTCACCCTAGTGAGTTGTTCCACCAGATCGAATAGTTAAGGCCTAAGAAGTGAACGCCAGAAGCATAAAATACAATATAAATACAACAGCTTTTCCATCGTATAAAACGGATAATTGCAACCAGTATGAAAGTTATGGTCATTTCTACTTCCCGGGCAACCTAGGATTCACCCTAGGGCGTTGCTCCAACAGATTGAAAAGTTAGTGCCTAAGAAGTGAACGTCAGAAGCATAAAATACAATATAAATACAACAGTTTTTCCATCGTATAAACCGGATAATTGCAACCAGTTTGAAACTGATGGTCATTTCTACGTTCCGGGAAACCAAGGCTTCACTCTAGGGCGTTGCTCCAACAGATCGGATAGTTAGGGCCTCAGAAGTCAACGCCAGAAGCATAAAATACAATATAAATACAACAGTTTTTCCATCCTATGAAACGAATAATTGCAACCACAATGAAAGTTATGGTCATTTCTACTATCCGGCATCCAAGGCATCACCCTAGGGCGTTGCTCCACCAGATCGAATAGTTAGGGCCTTAGAAGTCAACGCCAGAAGCATAAGGTACAATATAAATACAACAGCTTTTCCATCGTATAACAGGAACAATAGCAACCAGTGTGAAAGATATGGTCATTTCTACGTTCCGAGAAACCTAGGCACCACTCTAAGGCGTTGCTCCACCAGTTCGAGTAGTTAGGGCCTAAGAAGTCAACGCCAGAAGCATAAAATACAATATAAATGCAACAGTTTTTCCATCGTATAAAACGAATAATTGCAACCAGAGTGAAAGTGATGGTCATTTCTACGTTCCGGGCACCCTCGGCTTCACTCTAGGTCGTTGCTCCACCATATCGAATGGTTAGTGCCTTAGAAGTCATCGTCAGAAGCATAAAATACAGTATAAATGCAACAGTTCTTCCATCGTATAAAACGAATAATTGCAACCAGTATGAAAGTTATGGACATTTCTACTTTCCAGTCAACCTAGGCTTCACCCTAGGGCGTTGCTCCACTAGATCGAATAGTTAGGGCCTTAGAAGTCAACGCGCGAAACATAAAACACCAAATAAATAGAACAGGTTTTCCATTGTATAAATCGAATAATTGCTACCAGTGTGAAAGTTATGGCCATTTCTACGTCCCGGGAAGCCTAGGCTTCACACTAGTGCGTTGTTCCACCAGATCGAATAGTTAAGGCCTAAGAAGTGAACGCCAGAAGCATAAAATACAATATAAATACAACAGTTTTTCCATCGTATAATCCGGATAATTGCAACCAGTATGAAAGTTATGGTCATTTCTACTTTCCCGGCACCCTAGGCTTCACTCTAGGGCGTTGCTCCACCATATCGAATACTTATTGCCTTAGAAGTCAACGCCAGAAGCATAAAATACAATATAAATGCAACAGCTTTTCCATCGTGTAAAACGAATAATTCCAACCAGTGTGAAAGTGATGGTCATTTCTACGTTCCGGGCAACCTAGGCTTCACCCTAGGGCGATGCTCCACCAGGTCGAATAGTTAGGGCCTTAGACGTCAACGCGCGAAACATAAAACACAAAATAAATAGAACAGTTTTTCCATTGTATAAATCGAATAATTCCTACCAGTGTGAAAGCTATGGTCATTTCTACGTTCCGGGCAGCCTAGGCTTCACCCTAGTGCGTTGTTCCACCAGATCTAATAGTTAAGGCCTAAGAAGTGAACGCCAGAAGCATAAAATACAATATAAATACAACAGCTTTTCCATCGTGTGAAACGGATAATTGCAACCAGTATGAATGTAATGGTCATATCTACTTCCCGGGCAACCTAGGATTCACCCTAGGGCGTTGCTCCAACAGATTGAAAAGTTAGTGCCTAAGAAGTGAACGCCAGCAGCATTAAATACAATATAAATACAACAGTTTTTCCACCATATAACAGAAGTAATTGCAACCAGTTTGAAAGTGATGGTCATTTCTACGTTCCGGGCACCCTAGGCTTCACTCTAGGGCGTTGCTCGACCATATCGAATACTTAGTGCCTTAGAAGTCAACGCCAGAAGCATAAAATACAATATAAATACAACAGTTTTTCCATCGTATAACAGGAATAATTGCAACCAGTTTGAAAGTTATGGTCATTTCTACTTTCCGGGCAACCTATGCTTCACCCTAGGGCGTTGTTCCACCCGATCGAATAGTTAGGGCCTAAGAAGTGAACGCCAGAAGCATATAATACAATATAAATACAACAGTTTTTCCATCGTATAACAGGAATAATTGCAACCAGTTCGAAAGTTATGGTCATTTCTACTTTCCGGGCAACCTAGACTTCACCCTAGGGCGTTGTTCCACCCGATCGAATAGTTAGGGCCTAAAAAGTGAACGCCAGAAGCAAATAATAAAATATAAATACAACAGTTTTTCCATCGTATAAAACGAATAATTGCAACCAGTGTGAAAGTTATGGTCATTTCTACGTTCCGGGCAACCTCGGCTTCACTCTAGGGCGTTGTTCCTACAGATCGAATAGTTGGTGCATTAGAAGTCAACGTCAGAAGCATAAAATACAATATAAATACAATAGTTTTTCCATCGTATAAAACGAACAATTGCAACCAGTATGAAAGTTATGGACATTTCTACTTTCCGGGCAGCCTAGGCTTCACCCTAGGGCGTTGCTCCAACAGATCGAATAGTTAGGGCCTTAGAAGTCAACACCAGGAGCATAAAATACAATATAAATACAACAGGTTTTCCATCCTATAATATGAATAATTGCAACCTGTGTGAAAGTGATGGTCATTTCTTCGTTCCGGGCAATCTAGACTTCACTCTAGTGCGTTGTTCCACCAGATCGAATGGTTAAGGCCTAAGAAGTGAACGCCAGAAGCATAAAATACAATAGAAATACAACAGTTTTTCCATCGTATAAAAGGGATAATTGCAACCAGTATGAAAGTTATGGCCATTTCTACTTCCCGGGCAACGTAGGATTCACGCTAGGGCGTTGCTCCAACAGATTGAAAAGTTAGTGCCTAAGAAGTGAACGCCAGAATCATAAAATACAATATAAATACAACAGTTTTTCCATCGTATAAACCGGATAATTGCAACCAGTATGAAAGTAATGGTCATTTCTACGTTCCGGGAAACCAAGGCTTCACTCTAAGGCGTTGCTCCACCAGATCGAATAGTTAGGGCCTAAGAAGTCAACGCCAGAAGCATAAAATACAATATAAATGCAACAGCTTTTCCATCGTATAAAATGAATAATTGCAAAGAGTGTGAAAGTAATGGTCATTTCTACGTTCCGGGCACCCTAGGCTTCACTCTAGGGCGTTGCTCCACCATATCGAATACTCAGTGCCTTAGAAGTCAACGCCAGAAGCATAAAATACAATATAAATACAACAGTTTTTCCATCGTATAGAACGAATAATTGCAACCAGTATGAAAGTTATGGACATTTCTACTTTCCGGGCAACCTATGCTTCACCCTAGGGCGTTGCTCCAACAGACTGAATAGTTAGTGCCTTAGAAGTCAACGCCCGAAGCATAAAATGCAATAAAAATACAACAGTTTTTCCATCGTATAACAGGAATAATTGTAACCAGTTTGAAAGTGATGGTCATTTCTACGTTCCGGGCAACCGAGGCTTCACTCTAGGGCGTTGCTCCAGCAGCTAGAATGGTTGGTGCCTTAGAAGTCAACGTCAGAAGCTTAAAATACAATATAAATACAACAGCTTTTCCATCGTGTAAAACGAATAATTGCAACCAGTGTGAAAGTGATGGTCATTTCCACGTTCCGGGCAGCCTAGGCTTCACCCTAGTGCGTTGTTCCACCAGATCTAATAGTTAAGGCCTAAGAAGTGAACGCCAGAAGCATAAAATACAATATAAATACAACAGCTTTTCCATCGTGTGAAACGGATAATTGCAACCAGTATGAATGTAATGGTCATATCTACTTCCCGGGCAACCTAGGATTCACCCTAGGGCGTTGCTCCAACAGATTGAAAAGTTAGTGCCTAAGAAGTGAACGCCAGCAGCATTAAATACAATATAAATACAACAGTTTTTCCACCATATAACAGAAGTAATTGCAACCAGTTTGAAAGTGATGGTCATTTCTACTTTCCGGGCAACCTATGCTTCACCCTAGGGCGTTGTTCCACCCGATCGAATAGTTAGGGCCTAAGAAGTGAACGCCAGAAGCATATAATACAATATAAATACAACAGTTTTTCCATCGTATAAAACGAATAATTGCAACCAGTGTGAAAGTTATGGCCATTTCTACGTTCCGCGCAACCTAGGCTTCACTCTAGGGCGTGTTCCACAAGATCGAACAGTTATGGCCTAGGAAGTCATCGCCAGAAGCATAAAATACAATATAAATATAACAGTTTTTCCGTCGAATAAAACGAATAATAGCCACCAGTGTGAAGGTTGTTGTCATTTCTATGTTCCGGACAACCTAAGCTTCACTATAGGGCGTTGGTCCACCAGATCGAACAGTTAGTGCATTAGAAGTCAACGCCAGGATCATAAAATACAATATAAATACAACAGTTTTTCCATCGTATTACAGGAATAATTGCAACCAGTTCGAAAGTTATGGTCATTTCTACTTTCCGGGCAACCTAGACTTCACCCTAGGGCGTTGTTCCACCCGATCGAATAGTTAGGGCCTAAAAAGTGAACGCCAGAAGCATATAATAAAATAAAAATACAACAGTTTTTCCATCGTATAAAACGAATAATTGCAACCAGTGTGAAAGTTATGGTCATTTCTACGTTCCGGGCAACCTAGGCTTCACTCTAGGGCGTTGTTCCTACAGATCGAATAGTTGGTGCATTAGAAGTCAACGTCAGAAGCATAAAATACAATATAAATACAACAGTTTTTCCATCGTATAAAACGAACAATTGCAACCAGTATGAAAGTTATGGACATTTCTACTTTCCGGGCAGCCTAGGCTTCACCCTAGGGCGTTGCTCCAACAGATCGAATAGTTAGGGCCTTAGAAGTCAACACCAGGAGCATAAAATACAATATAAATACAACAGGTTTTCCATCCTATAATATGAATAATTGCAACCTGTGTGAAAGTGATGGTCAGTTCTTCGTTCCGGGCAATCTAGACTTCACTCTAGTGCGTTGTTCCACCAGATCGAATGGTTAAGGCCTAAGAAGTGAACGCCAGAAGCATAAAATACAATATAAATACAACAGTTTTTCCATCGTATAAAACGGATAATTGCAACCAGTATGAAAGTTATGGTCAATTCTACTTCCCGGGCAACCTAGGATTCACGCTAGGGCGTTGCTCCAACAGATTGAAAAGTTAGTGCTTAAGATGTGAACGCCAGAATCATAAAATACAATATAAATACAACAGTTTTTCCATCGCATAAACCGGATAATTTCAACCAGTATGAAAGCTATGGTCATTTCTACTTTCCGGGCAACCTAGGATTTACCCTAGGGCGTTGCTCCAACAGATTGAATAGTTAGTGCCTGAGAAGTCAACGCCCGAAGCATCAAATGCAATAAAAATACAACAGTTTTTCCATCATATAACAGGAGTAATTGCAACCCGTTTGAAAGTGATGGTCATTTCTACGTTCCGGGCACCCTAGGCTTCACTCTAGGGCGTTGCTCCACCATATCGAATACTCAGTGCCTTAGAAGTCAACGCCCGAAGCATAAAATGCAATAAAAATACAATAGTTTTTCCATCGTATAACAGGAATAATTGTAACCAGTTTGAAAGTGATGGTCATTTCTACGTTCCGGGCAACCTAGGCTTCACTCTAGGGCGTTGCTCCAGCAGATCGAATAGTTAGGGCCTAAGAAGTCAACACCAGGAGCATAAAGTACAATATAAATAAAACAGGTTTTCCATCCTATAATATGAATAATTGCAACCAGTGTGAAGGTGATGGTCATTTCTACGTTCCGTGCAACCTAGACTTCACTCTAGGGCGTGTTCCACCAGATCGAATGGTTAGGGCCTAAGAAGTCAGCGCCAGAAGCATAAAATACAATATAAATATAACAGTTTTTCTGTCGAATAAAACGAATAATAGCCACCAGTGTGAAAGATATGGTCATCTCTACGTTCCGGGCAACCTAGGCTTCACTCTAGGGCGTTGCTCCACCAGCTCGAATGGTTGGTGCCTTAGAAGTCAACGTCAGAAGCTTAAAATACAATATAAATACAACAGTTTTTCCATCGTATAAAACGAATAATTGCAACCAGTGTGAAAGTGATGGTCATTTCTACGTTCCGGGCAACCTAGGCTTCACCCTACGGCGTTGCTCCACCAGATCGAATAGTTAGGGCCTTAGAAGTCAACGCCAGAAGCATAAGGTACATTATAAATACAACAGCTTTTCCATCGTATAACAGGAACAATACCAACCAGTGTGAAAGATATGGTCATTTCTACGTTCCGGGCAACCTAGGCGTCACTCTAAGGCGTCACTCCACCAGATCGAATAGTTAGGGCCTAAGAGGTCAACGCCAGAAGCATAAAATACAATATAAATGCAACAGCTTTTCCAACGTATAAAATGAATAATTGCAAAGAGTGTGAAAGTAATGGTCATTTCTACGTTCCGGGCAACCTAGGTTTCACTCTAGGGCGTTGCTCCACCAGATCGAATAGTTAGTGCCTTAGAAGTCAACGTCGGAAGCATAAAATACAGTATAAATACAACAGTTTTTCCATCGTATAAAACGAATAATTGCAACCAGTGTGAAAGTAATGGTCATTTCTACGTTCCGGGCAACCTAGGTTTCACTCTCGGGCGTTACTCCACCAGACCGAATAGTTAGTGCCTTAGAAGTCAACGTCAGAAGCATAAAATACAGTATAAATACAACAGTTTTTCCATCGTATAAAACGAATAATTGCAACCTGTCCGAAAGTTATGGACATTTCTACTTTCCGGGCAACCTAGGCTTCACCCTAGGGCGATGCTCCACCAGATCGAATAGTTAGGACCTTAGAAGTCATCGCGCGAAACATAAAACACAAAATAAATAGAACAGTTTTTCCATTGTGTAAATCGAATAATTCCTACCAGTGTGAAAGTTATGGTCATTTCTACGTTCCGGGCAGCCTAGGCTTCACCCTAGTGCGTCGTTCCACCAGATCGAATAGTTAAGGCCTAAGAAGTGAGCGCCAGAAGCATAAAATACATTATAAATACAACAGTTTTTCCATCGTATAAAACGGATAATTGCAACCAGTATGAAAGTAATGGTCATATCTACTTCCCGGGCAACCTAGGATTCACCCTAGGGCGTTGCTCCAACAGATTCAAAAGTTAGTGCCTCAGAAGTGAACGCCAGAAGCATTAAATACAATATAAATACAACAGTTTTTCCATCGTATTAACCGGATAATTGCAACCAGTATGAAAGTTATTTTCATTTCCACTTTCCGGGCAACCTAGGATTCACCCTAGGGCGTTGCTCCAACAGATTGAACAGTTAGTGCCTTAGAAGTCAACGACCGAAGCATCAAATGCAATAAAAATACAACAGTTTTTCCATCATATAACAGGAGTAATTGCAACCAGTTTGAAAGTGATGGTCATTTCTACGTTCCGGGCAACCTAGGCGTCACTCTAAGGCGTCGCTCCACCAGATCGAATAGTTAGGGCCTAAGAAGTCAACGCCAGAAGCATAAAATACAATATAAATGCAACAGCTTTTCCAACGTATAAAATGAATAATTGCAAAGAGTGTGAAAGTAATGGTCATTTCTACGTTCCGGGCAACCTAGGTTTCACTCTAGGGCGTTGCTCCACCAGATCGAATAGTTAGTGCCTTAGAAGTCAACGTCGGAAGCTTAAAATACAATATAAATACAACAGTTTTTCCATCGTATAAAACGAATAATTGCAACCAGTGTGAAAGTGATCGTCATTTCTACGTTCCGGGCAACCTAGGCTTCACCCTAGGGCGTTGCTCCACCAGATCGAATAGTTAGGGCCTTAGAAGTCAACGCCAGAAGCATAAGGTACATTATAAATACAACAGCTTTTCCATCGTATAACAGGAACAATAGCAACCAGTGTGAAAGATATGGTCATTTCTACGTTCCGGGCAACCTAGGCGTCACTCTAAGGCGTTGCGCCACCAGATCGAATAGTTAGGGCCTAAGAAGTCAACGCCAGAAGCATAAAATACAATATAAATGCAACAGCTTTTCCATTGTATAAAATGAATAATTGCAAAGAGTTTAAAAGTAATGGTCATTTCTACGTTCCGGGCAACCTAGGTTTCACTCTAGGGCGTTGCTCCACCAGACCGAATAGTTAGTGCCTTAGAAGTCAACGTCAGAAGCATAAAATACAGTATAATACAACAGTTTTTCCATCGTATAAAACGAATAATTGCAACCTGTCCGAAAGTTATGGACATTTCTACTTTCCGGACAACCTAGGCTTCACCCTAGGGCGATGCTCCACCAGATCGAATAGTTAGGGCCTTAGAAGTCATCGCGCGAAACATAAAACACAAAATAAATAGAACAGTTTTTCCATTGTGTAAATCGAATAATTCCTACCAGTGTGAAAGTTATGGTCATTTCTACGTTCCGGGCAGCCTAGGCTTCACCCTAGTGCGTTGTTCCACCAGATCGAATAGTTAAGGCCTAAGAAGTGAGCGCCAGAAGCATAAAATACAATATAAATACAACAGCTTTTCCATCGTATAAAACGGATAATTGCAACCAGTATGAAAGTAATGGTCATATCTACTTCCCGGGCAACCTAGGATTCACCCTAGGGCGTTGCTCCAACAGATTCAAAAGTTAGTGCCTCAGAAGTGAACGCCAGAAGCATTAAATACAATATAAATACAACAGTTTTTTCATCGTATTAACCGGATAATTGCAACCAGTATGAAAGTTATTTTCATTTCCACTTTCCGGGTAACCTAGGACTCACCCTAGGGCGTTGCTCCAACAGATTGAATAGTTAGTGCCTTAGAAGTCAACGACCGAAGCATCAAATGCAATAAAAATACAACAGTTTTTCCATCATATAACAGGAGTAATTGCAACCAGTTTGAAAGTGATGGTCATTTCTACGTTCCGGGCACCCTAGGCTTCACCCTAGGGCGTTGCTCCACCATATCGAATACTTAGTGCCTTAGAAGTCAACGCCAGAAGCATAAAATACAATATAAATACAACAGTTTTTCCATCGTATAACAGGAATAATTGCAACCAGTTCGAAAGTTATGGTCATTTCTACTTTCCGGGCAACCTAGACTTCACCCTAGGGCGTTGTTCCACCCGATCGAATAGTTAGGGCCCAAAAAGTGAACGCCAGAAGCATATAATACAATATAAATACAACAGTTTTTCCATCGTATAATACGAATAATTGCAACCAGTGTGAAAGTTATGGTCATTTCTACGTTCCGGGCAACCTAGGCTTCACTCTAGGGCGTTGTTCCTACAGATCGAATAGTTGGTGACTTAGAAGTCAACGTCAGAAGCATAAAATACAATATAAATACAACAGTTTTTCCATCGTATAAAACGAATAATTGCTACTAGTATGAAAGTTATGGACATTCCTACTTTCCGGGCAGCCTAGGCTTCACCCTAGGGCGTTGCTCCAACAGATTGAATAGTTAGGGCCTTAGAAGTCAACACCAGGAGCATAAAATACAATAAAAATACAACATGTTTTCCATCCTATAATATGAATAATTGCAACCTGTGAGAAAGTGATGGTCATTTCTTCGTTCCGGGCAATCTACACTTCACTCTAGTGCGTTGTTCCACCAGATCGAATGGTTTAGGCCTAAGAAGTGAACGCCAGAAGCATAAAATACAATATTAATGCAACAGTTTTTCCATCGTATAAAACGGATAATTGCAACCAGTATGAAAGTTATGGTCATTTCTACTTCCCGGGCAACCTAGGATTCACGCTAGGGCGTTGCTCCAACAGATTGAAAAGTTAGTGCCTAAGAAGTGAACGCCAGAATCATAAACCACAATATAAATACAACAGTTTTTCCATCGTATAAACCGGATAATTGCAACCAGTATGAAAGTTATGGTCATTTCTACTTTCCGGGCAACCTAGGATTCACCCTAGGGCGTTGCTCCAACAGATTGAATAGTTAGTGCCTGAGAAGTCAACGCCCGAAGCATCAAATGCAATAAAAATACAACAGTTTTTCCATCATATAACAGGAGTAATTGCAACCAGTTTGAAAGTGATGGTCATTTCTACGTTCCGGGCACCCTAGGCTTCACTCTAGGGCGTTGCTCCACCATATCGAATACTTAGTGCCTTAGAAGTCAACGCCAGAAGCATAAAATACAATATAAATACAAAAGTTTTTCCATCGTATAAAACGAATAATTGCAACCAGTATGAAAGTTATGGACATTTCTACTTTCCGGGCAACCTAGGCTTCACCCTAGGGCGTTGCTCCAACAGACTGAATAGTTAGTGCCTTAGAAGTCAACGCCCGAAGCATAAAATGCAATAAAAATACAACAGTTTTTCCATCTTATAACAGGAATAATTGTAACCAGTTTGAAAGTGATGGTCATTTCTACGTTCCGGGCAACCTAGGCTTCACTCTAGGGCGTTGCTCCACCAGATCGAATAGTTAGGGCCTAAGAAGTCAACACCAGGAGCATAAAATACAATATAAATAAAACAGGTTTTCCATTATATAATATGAATAATTGCAACCAGTGTGAAAGTGATGGTCATTTCTACATTCCGTGCAACCTAGACTTCACTCTAGGGCGTGTTCCACCAGATCGAATAGTTAGGGCCTAAGAAGTCAGCGCCAGAAGCATAAAATACAATATAAATACAACAGGTTTTCCATCCTATAATATGAATAATTGCAACCTGTGTGAAAGTGATGGTCATTTCTTCGTTCCGGGCAATCTAGACTTCACTCTAGTGCGTTGTTCCACCAGATCGAATGGTTAAGGCCTAAGAAGTGAACGCCAGAAGCATAAAATACAATAGAAATACAACAGTTTTTCCATCGTATAAAAGGGATAATTGCAACCAGTATGAAAGTTATGGACATTTCTACTTTCCGGCAACCTAGGCATCACCCTAGGGCGTTGCTCCAACAGACTGAATAGTTAGTGCCTTAGAAGTCAACGCCCGAAGCATAAAATTCAATAAAAATACAACAGTTTTTCCATCGTATAACAGGAATAATTGTAACCAGTTTGAGAGTGATGGTCATTTCTACGTTCCGGGCAACCTAGGCTTCACTCTAGGGCGTTGCTCCACCAGATCGAATAGTTAGGGCCTATGAAGTCAACACCAGGAGCATAAAATACAATATAAATAAAACAGGTTTTCCATCCTATAATATGAATAATTGCAACCAGTGTGAAAGTGATGGTCATTTCTACATTCCGTGCAACCTAGACTTCACTCTAGGGCGTGTTCCACCAGATCGAATAGTTAGGGCCTAAGAAGTCAGCGCCAGAAGCATAAAATACAATATAAATACAACAGGTTTTCCATCCTATAATATGAATAATTGCAACCAGTTTGAAAGTGATGGTCATTTCTACGTTCCGGGCACCCTAGGCTTCACTCTAGGGCGTTGCTCCACCATATCGAATACTCAGTGCCTTAGAAGTCAACGCCAGAAGCATAAAATACAATATAAATACAACAGTTTTTCCATCGTATAGAACGAATAATTGCAACCAGTATGAAAGTTATGGACATTTCTACTTTCCGGCAACCTAGGCTTCACCCTAGGGCGTTGCTCCAACAGACTGAATAGTTAGTGCCTTAGAAGTCAACGCCCGAAGCATAAAATGCAATAAAAATACAACAGTTTTTCCATCGTATAACGGGAATAATTGTAACCAGTTTGAGAGTGATGGTCATTTCTACGTTCCGGGCAACCTAGGCTTCACTCTAGGGCGTTGCTCCACCAGATCGAATAGTTAGGGCCTATGAAGTCAACACCAGGAGCATAAAATACAATATAAATAAAACAGGTTTTCCATCCTATAATATGAATAATTGCAACCAGTGTGAAAGTGATGGTCATTTCTACATTCCGTGCAACCTAGACTTCACTCTAGGGCGTGTTCCACCAGATCGAATAGTTAGGGCCTAAGAAGTCAGCGCCAGAAGCATAAAATACAATATAAATACAACAGGTTTTCCATCCTATAATATGAATAATTGCAACCTGTGTGAAAGTGATGGTCATTTCTTCGTCCGGGCAATCTAGACTTCACTCTAGTGCGTTGTTCCACCAGATCGAATGGTTAACGCCTAAGAAGTGAACGCCAGAAGCATAAAATACAATAGAAATACAACAGTTTTTCCATCGTATAAAAGGGATAATTGCAACCAGTATGAAAGTTATGGACATTTCTACTTCCCGGGAAACCAAGGCTTCACTCTAGGGCGTTGCTCCAACAGATCGAATAGTTAGGGCCTTAGAAGTCAACACCAGAAGCATAAGGTACAATATAAATACAACTGCTTTTCCATCGTATAACAGGAACAGTAGCAACCAGTGTGAAAGATATGGTCATTTCTACGTTCCGGGCAACCTAGGTTTCACTCTAGGGCGTTGCTCCACCAGATCGAATAGTTAGTGCCTTAGAAGTCAACGTCACAAGCATAAAATACAGTATAAATACAACAGTTTTTCCATCGTATAAAACGAATAATTGCAACCAGTGTGAAAGTTATGGTCATTTCTACGTACCGGGCAACCTAGGCTTCACTCTAGGGCGTTGCTCCACCAGCTCGAATGGTTGGTGCCTTAGAAGTCAACGTCAGAAGCTTAAAATACAATATAAATACAACAGCTTTTCCATCGTGTAAAACGAATAATTGCAACCCGTGTGAAAGTGATGGTCATTTCTACGTTCCGGGCAACCTAGGCTTCACCCTAGGGCGATGCTCCACCAGGTCGAATAGTTAGGGCCTTAGACGTCAATGCGCGAAACATAAAACACAAAATATATAGAACAGTTTTTCCATTGTATAAATCGAATAATTCCTACCAGTGTGAAAGCTATGGTCATTTCTACGTTCCGGGTAGCCTAGGCTTCACCCTAGTGCGTTGTTCCACCAGATCTAATAGTTAAGGCCTAAGAAGTGAACGCCAGAAGCATAAAATACAATATAAATACAACAGCTTTTCCATCGTGTGAAACGGATAATTGCAACCAGTATGAATGTAATGGTCATATCTACTTCCCGGGCAACCTAGGATTCACCCTAGGGCGTTGCTCCAACAGATTGAAAAGTTAGTGCCTAAGAAGTGAACGCCAGCAGCATTAAATACAATATAAATACAACAGTTTTTCCATCATATAACAGAAGTAATTGCAACCAGTTTGAAAGTGATGGTCATTTCTACGTTCCGGGCACCCTAGGCTTCACTCTAGGGCGTTGCTCGACCATATCGAATACTTAGTGCCTTAGAAGTCAACGCCAGAAGCATAAAATACAATATAAATACAACAGTTTTTCCATCGTATAACAGGAATAATTGCAACCAGTTTGAAAGTTATGGTCATTTCTACTTTCCGGGCAACCTATGCTTCACCCTAGGGCGTTGTTCCACCCGATCGAATAGTTAGGGCCTAAGAAGTGAACGCCAGAAGCATATAATACAATATAAATACAACAGTTTTTCCATCGTATAAAACGAATAATTGCAACCAGTGTGAAAGTTATGGCCATTTCTACGTTCCGGGCAACCTAGGCTTCACTCTAGGGCGTGTTCCACCAGATCGAATAGTTATGGCCTAGGAAGTCATCGCCAGAAGCATAAAATACAATATAAATATAACAGTTTTTCCGTCGAATAAAACGAATAATAGCCACCAGTGTGAAGGTTGTTGTCATTTCTATGTTCCGGACAACCTAAGCTTCACTCTAGGGCGTTGGTCCACCAGATCGAACAGTTAGAGCCTTAGAAGTCAACGCCAGAATCATAAAATACAATACAAATACAACAGTTTTTCCATCGTATAACTGGAATAATTGCAACCAGTTCGAAAGTTATGGTCATTTCTACTTTCCGGGCAACCTAGACTTCACCCTAGGGCGTTGTTCCACCCGATCGAATACTTAGTGCCTTAGAAGTCAACGCCAGAAGCATAAAATACAATATAAATACAACAGTTTTTCCATCGTATAACAGGAATAATTGCAACCAGTGTGAAAGTTATGGTCATTTCTACGTTCCGGGCAACCTAGGCTTCACTCTAGGGCGTTGTTCCTACAGATCGAATAGTTGGTGCATTAGAAGTCAACGTCAGAAGCATAAAATACAATATAAATACAACAGTTTTTCCATCGTATAAAACGAACAATTACAACCAGTATGAAAGTTATGGACATTTCTACTTTCCGGGCAACCTAGGCTTCACTCTAGGGCGTGTTCCACCAGATCGAATAGTTATGGCCTAGGAAGTCATCGCCAGAAGCATAAAATACAATATAAATATAACAGTTTTTCCGTCGAATAAAACGAATAATAGCCACCAGTGTGAAGGTTGTTGTCATTTCTATGTTCCGGACAACCTAAGCTTCACTCTAGGGCGTTGGTCCACCAGATCGAACAGTTAGAGCCTTAGAAGTCAACGCCAGAATCATAAAATACAATACAAATACAACAGTTTTTCCATCGTATAACTGGAATAATTGCAACCAGTTCGAAAGTTATGGTCATTTCTACTTTCCGGGCAACCTAGACTTCACCCTAGGGCGTTGTTCCACCCGATCGAATAGTTAGGGCCTAAAAAGTGAACGCCAGAAGCATATAATAAAATATAAATACAACAGTTTTTCCATCGTATAAAACGAATAATTGCAACCAGTGTGAAAGTTATGGTCATTTCTACGTTCCGGGCAACCTAGGCTTCACTCTAGGGCGTTGTTCCTACAGATCGAATAGTTGGTGCATTAGAAGTCAACGTCAGAAGCATAAAATACAATATAAATACAACAGTTTTTCCATCGTATAAAACGAACAATTACAACCAGTATGAAAGTTATGGACATTTCTACTTTCCGGGCAGCCTAGGCTTCACCCTAGGGCGTTGCTCCAACAGATCGAATAGTTAGGGCCTTAGAAGTCAACACCAGGAGCATAAAATACAATATAAATACAACAGGTTTTCCATCCTATAATATGAATAATTGCAACCTGTGTGAAAGTGATGGTCAGTTCTTCGTTCCGGGCAATCTAGACTTCACTCTAGTGCGTTGTTCCACCAGATCGAATGGTTAAGGCCTAAGAAGTGAACGCCAGAAGCATAAAATACAATATAAATACAACAGTTTTTCCATCGTATAAAACGGATAATTGCAACCAGTATGAAAGTTATGGTCAATTCTACTTCCCGGGCAACCTAGGATTCACGCTAGGGCGTTGCTCCAACAGATTGAAAAGTTAGTGCTTATGATGTGAACGCCAGAATCATAAAATACAATATAAATACAACAGTTTTTCCATCGCATAAACCGGATAATTTCAACCAGTATGAAAGCTATGGTCATTTCTACTTTCCGGGCAACCTAGGATTCACCCTAGGGCGTTGCTCCAACAGATTGAATAGTTAGTGCCTGAGAAGTCAACGCCCGAAGCATCAAATGCAATAAAAATACAACAGTTTTTCCATCATATAACAGGAGTAATTGCAACCCGTTTGAAAGTGATGGTCATTTCTACGTTCCGGGCTCCCTAGGCTTCACTCTAGGGCGTTGCTCCACCATATCGAATACTCAGTGCCCTAGAAGTCAACGCCCGAAGCATAAAATGCAATAAAAATACAACAGTTTTTCCATCGTATAACAGGAATAATTGTAACCAGTTTGAAAGTGATGGTCATTTCTACGTTCCGGGCAACCTAGGCTTCACTCTAGGGCGTTGCTCCACCAGATCGAATAGCTAGGGCCTAAGAAGTCAACACCAGGAGCATAAAGTACAATATAAATAAAACAGGTTTTCCATCCTATAATATGAATAATTGCAACCAGTGTGAAGGTGATGGTCATTTCTACGTTCCGTGCAACCTAGACTTCACCCTAGGGCGTGTTCCACCAGATCGAATAGTTAGGGCCTAAGAAGTCAGCGCCAGAAGCATAAAATACAATATAAATATAACAGTTTTTCCGTCGAATAAAACGAATAATAGCCACCAGTGTGAAAGAGATGGTCATCTCTACGTTACGGGCAACCTAGGCTTCACTCTAGGGCGTTGCTCTACCAGCTCGAATGGTTGGTGCCTTAGAAGTCAACGTCAGAAGCTTAAAATACAATATAAATACAACAGTTTTTCCATCGTATAAAACGAATAATTGCAACCAGTGTGAAAGTGATGGTCATTTCTACGTTCCGGGCAACCTAGGCTTCACCCTAGGGCGTTGCTCCACCAGATCGAATAGTTAGGGCCTTAGAAGTCAACGCCAGAAGCATAAGGTACATTATAAATACAACAGCTTTTCCATCGTATAACAGGAACAATACCAACCAGTGTGAAAGATATGGTCATTTCTACGTTCCGGGCAACCTAGGCGTCACTCTAAGGCGTCGCTCCACCAGATCGAATAGTTAGGGCCTAAGAGGTCAACGCCAGAAGCTTAAAATACAATATAAATACAACAGTTTTTCCATCGTATAAAACGAATAATTGCAACCAGTGTGAAAGTGATCGTCATTTCTACGTTCCGGGCAACCTAGGCTTCACCCTAGGGCGTTGCTCCACCAGATCGAATAGTTAGGGCCTTAGAAGTCAACGCCAGAAGCATAAGGTACATTATAAATACAACAGCTTTTCCATCGTATAACAGGAACAATAGCAACCAGTGTGAAAGATATGGTCATTTCTACGTTCCGGGCCACCTAGGCGTCACTCTAAGGCGTTGCGCCACCAGATCGAATAGTTAGGGCCTAAGAAGTCAACGCCAGAAGCATAAAATACAATATAAATGCAACAGCTTTTCCATCGTATAAAATGAATAATTGCAAAGAGTTTAAATGTAATGGTCATTTCTACGTTCCGGGCAACCTAGGTTTCACTCTAGGGCGTTGCTCCACCAGACCGAATAGTTAGTGCCTTAGAAGTCAACGTCAGAAGCATAAAATACAGTATAAATACAACAGTTTTTCCATCGTATAAAGCGAAAAATTGCAACCTGTCCGAAAGTTATGGACATTTCTACTTTCCGGGCAACCTAGGCTTCACCCTAGGGCGATGCTCCACCAGATCGAATAGTTAGGACCTTAGAAGTCATCGCGCGAAACATAAAACACAAAATAAATAGAACAGTTTTTCCATTGTGTAAATCGAATAATTCCTACCAGTGTGAAAGTTATGGTCATTTCTACGTTCCGGGCAGCCTAGGCTTCACCCTAGTGCGTTGTTCCACCAGATCGAATAGTTAAGGCCTAAGAAGTGAGCGCCAGAAGCATAAAATACATTATAAATACAACAGTTTTTCCATCGTATAAAACGGATAATTGCAACCAGTATGAAAGTAATGGTCATATCTACTTCCCGGGCAACCTAGGATTCACCCTAGGGCGTTGCTCCAACAGATTCAAAAGTTAGTGCCTCAGAAGTGAACGCCAGAAGCATTAAATACAATATAAATACAACAGTTTTTCCATCGTATTAACCGGATAATTGCAACCAGTATGAAAGTTATTTTCATTTCCACTTTCCGGGCAACCTAGGATTCACCCTAGGGCGTTGCTCCAACAGATTGAATAGTTAGTGCCTTAGAAGTCAACGACCGAAGCATCAAATGCAATAAAAATACAACAGTTTTTCCATCATATAACAGGAGTAATTGCAACCAGTTTGAAAGTGATGGTCATTTCTACGTTCCGGGCAACCTAGGCGTCACCCTAAGGCGTCGCTCCACCAGATCGAATAGTTAGGGCCTAAGAAGTCAACGCCAGAAGCATAAAATACAATATAAATGCAACAGCTTTTCCAACGTATAAAATGAATAATTGCAAAGAGTGTGAAAGTAATGGTCATTTCTACGTTCCGGGCAACCTAGGTTTCACCCTAGGGCGTTGCTCCACCAGATCGAATAGTTAGTGCCTTAGAAGTCAACGCCAGAATCATAAAATACAATATAAATACAACAGTTTTTCCATCGTATAACAGGAATAATTGCAACCAGTTCGAAAGTTATGGTCATTTCTACTTTCCGGGCAACCTAGACTTCACCCTAGGGCGTTGTTCCACCCGATCGAATAGTTAGGGCCTAAAAAGTGAACGCCAGAAGCATATAATACAATATAAATACAACAGTTTTTCCATCGTATAATACGAATAATTGCAACCAGTGTGAAAGTTATGGTCATTTCTACGTTCCGGGCAACCTAGGCTTCACTCTAGGGCGTTGTTCCTACAGATCGAATAGTTGGTGACTTAGAAGTCAACGTCAGAAGCATAAAATACAATATAAATACAACAGTTTTTCCATCGTATAAAACGAATAATTGCAACTAGTATGAAAGTTATGGACATTCCTACTTTCCGGGCAGCCTAGGCTTCACCCTAGGGCGTTGCTCCAACAGATTGAATAGTTAGGGCCTTAGAAGTCAACACCAGGAGCATAAAATACAATAAAAATACAACATGTTTTCCATCCTATAGTATGAATAATTGCAACCTGTGAGAAAGTGATGGTCATTTCTTCGTTCCGGGCAATCTAGACTTCACTCTAGTGCGTTGTTCCACCAGATCGAATGGTTAAGGCCTAAGAAGTGAACGCCAGAAGCATAAAATACAATATAAATGCAACAGTTTTTCCATTGTATAAAACGGATAATTGCAACCAGTATGAAAGTTATGGTCATTTCTACTTCCCGGGCAACCTAGGATTCACGCTAGGGCGTTGCTCCAACAGATTGAAAAGTTAGTGCCTAAGAAGTGAATGCCAGAATCATAAAATACAATATAAATACAACAGTTTTTCCATCGTATAGACCGGATAATTGCAACCAGTATGGCAGTTATGGTCATTTCTACTTTCCGGGCAATCTAGGATTCACCCTAGGGCGTTGCTCCAACCGATTGAATAGTTAGTGCCTGAGAAGTCAACGCCCGAAGCATCAAATGCAATAAAAATACGACAGTTTTTCCATCATATAACAGGAGTAATTGCAACCAGTTTGAAAGTGATGGTCATTTCTACGTTCCGGGCACCGTAGGCTTCACTCTAGGGCGTTGCTCCACCATATCGAATAATCAGTGCCTTAGAAGTCAACGCCAGAAGCATAAAATACAATATAAATACAACAGTTTTTCCATCGTATAGAACGAATAATTGCAACCAGTATGAAAGTTATGGACATTTCTACTTTCCGGGCAACCTAGGCTTCACCCTAGGGCGTTGCTCCAACAGACTGAATAGTTAGTGCCTTAGAAGTCAACGCCCGAAGCATAAAATGCAATAAAAATACAACAGTTTTTCCATCGTATAACATGAATAATTGTAACCAGTTTGAATGTAATGGTCATATCTACTTCCCGGGCAACGTAGGATTCACCCTAGGGCGTTGCTCCAACAGATTGAAAAGTTAGTGCCTCAGAAGTGAACGCCAGCAGCATTAAATACAATATAAATGCAACAGTCTTTCCATCGTTTAAACCGGATAATTGCAACCAGTATGAAAGTTATTTTCATTTCTACTTTCCGGGCAACCTAGGATTCACCCTAGGGCGTTGCTCCAACAGATTGAATAGTTAGTGCCTTAGAAGTCAACGCCCGAAGCATCAAATGCAATAAAAATACAACAGTTTTTCCATCATATAACAGAAGTAATTGCAACCAGTTTGAAAGTGATGGTCATTTCTACGTTCCGGGCACACTAGGCTTCACTCTAGGGCGTTGCTCCACCATATCGAATACTTACTGCCTTAGAAGTCAACGCCAGAAGTATAAAATACAATATAAATACAACAGTTTTTCCATCGTATAAAACGAATAATTGCAACCAGTATGAAAGTTATGGACATTTCTACATTCCGGGCAACCAAGGCTTCACCCTAGGGCGTTCCTCCAACAGACTGAATAGTTAGGGCCTTAGAAGTCAACGCCCGGAGCATAAAATGCAATAAAAATGCAACAGTTTTTCCATCATATAACAGGGATAGTTGCAACCAGTTTGAAAGTGATGGTCATTTCTACGTTCCGGGCACCCTAGGCTTCACTCTAGGGCGTTGCTCCACCAGATCGAGTAGTTAGTGCCTTAGAATTCAACGCCACAAGCATAAAATACAATATAAGCACAACAGTTTTTCCATCGTATAAAACGGATAATTGCCACCAGTATGAAAGTTATGGTCATTTCTACTTACCGGGCAGCCTAGGATTCACCCTAGGGCGTTGCTCCAACAGATTGAATAGTTAGGGCCTCAGAAGTCAACGCCAGAAGCATAAAATACAATATAAATACAACAGTTTTTCCATCGTATAAAGCGAATAATTGCAACCACTATGAAAGTTATGGTCATTTCTACTATCCGGGCAACCTAGGCTTCACCCTAGGGCGTTGCTCCACCAGATCGAATAGTTAGGGCCTTAGAAGTCAACGCCAGAAGCATAAGGTACTTATAAATGTAACAGTTTTTCCATCGAATAAGACGAATAATAGCCACCAGTGTGAAAGATATGGTCATTTCTACGTTCCGGGCAACCTAGGCGTCACTCTAAGGCGTTGCTACACCAGATCGAATAGTTAGGGCCTAAGAAGCCAACGCCAGAAGCATGAAATACAATATAAATGCAACAGCTTTTCCATCGTATAAAATGAATAATTGCAAAGGGTGTGAAAGTAATGGTCATTTCTACGTTCCGGGCAACCTAGGTCTCACTCTAGGGCGTTTGTCCACCAGATCGAATAGTTAGGACCTTAGAAGTCAACGCCCGAGGCATAAAATACAATAAAGTTGCAACAGTTTTTCCATCGTATAAAACGAATAATTGCAAGTAGTGTGAAAGTCATGGTCACTTCTACATTCCGGGCAACCTAGGCTTCACTGTAGGGCGTTGCTCCACCAGATCGAATAGGTAGGGCCTAAGATGTCAACGCCAGAATGATATAATACAATATAAATGCAACAGCTTTTCCATCGTATAGAACGAATAATTGCAACCAGTGTGAAAGTGACGGCCATTTCTACGTCCCGGGCGTCCTAGATATAGCTCTGAGGCGTTGCTCCACCAGATCGAGTAGATAGGGCCTTAGAAGTCTACGCCAGAAGCATAAAGTACAAGAAAAATGCAACAGTTTTTCCATCGTATAACAGGAGTCTTTGCAAACAGCGTGCACGTAATGGTCATTTCTGCGCTCCGGGCAACCTAGGCTTCACTCTATAGCGTTGCTCCAACACATCGAATAGTTAGGGCCTTAGAAGTCAACGCCAGAAGAATAAAATACAATAAAAATAGAACAGTTTTTCCATCGTATAGCATGAATAATTGCAACCAGTGTGAAAGTAATGGTCATTTGTACGCCTCGGGCAACCTACGCTTCACACTGGGGCGTTGCTCCACCACATCGAATAGCTAGGGCCTTAGAAGTCAGCGACCGAAGCATAAAATACAATAAAGACCCAACAGTTTTTCCATCGTATAACAGGAATAATTGTAAACAGTGTGAAGGTAATGGACATTTCTACCTTCAGGGCAACCTAGGCTTCACTCTAGGGCGTTGGTCCACCAGATCGAATAGATAGGGTCTCAGAAGTCAACGCCAGAAGCATAAAATAAAATAAAAATACAACAGTTTTTCCATCGTATAAAACGAATAATTGCAACCAGTGTGAAGGTAATGGTCATTTCACGTTCCGGGCAACCTAGGCTGCACTCTAGGGCGTTGCTCCACCAGATCGAATAGTTAGGGCCTTAGAAGCCAATGCCAGAAGCATAAAATAAAATAAAAATACAACAGTGTATCGATCGTATAACAGGAATAATTGCAACCAGTGTGAAAGTGATGGCTATTTCGACGTTCCGGGCAACACAGGCTACGCTCTGATGCGTTGGTCCACCAGGTCCAATAGTTAGGGTCTAAGAAGCCAACGCCAGAAGAATTAAATACAAAATAAATACATCAGTTTTTCCATCGTATAAAACGAATAATTGCAACCAGTGTGAAAGTAATGGCCATTTCTGCGTTCCGGGAACCTAGGCTTCACTCTAGGGCGTTGCTCCACGAGATCGAATAGTTAGGGACTTAGAATTCAACGCCAGAAGCATAAAATACAATTAAAATGCAACAGTTTTGCCATCGTATAACAGCAATAACTGCAACCAGTGTGAAAGTACTGGTCATTTCTACGTTCCGGGTAACCTGGGTTTCGCTCTAGGGCGTTGCTCCACCATATCGAATAGCTAGGGACTTAGAAGTCAACGCTAGAAGCATAAAATACAATATAAATACAACAGTCTTTCCATCATATAAAACGAATAATTGCAACCAGTGTGAAACTTATGGTCATTTCTACTTTCCGGGCAGCCTAGGCTTCACCCTAGGGCGATGCTCCACCAGATCGAATACTTAGGGCCTTAGAAGTCAACGCGCGAAACATAAAACACAAAATAAATAGAACAGTTTTTCCATTGTATAAATCGAATAATTTCTACCAGTGTGAAAGTTATGGTCTTTTCTACGTTCCGGGCAACCTAGGCTTCACTCTAGGGCGTTGTTCCTACAGATCGAATAGTTGGTGACTTAGAAGTCAACGTCAGAAGCATAAAATACAATATAAATACAACAGTTTTTCCATCGTATAAAACGAATAATTGCAACTAGTATGAAAGTTATGGACATTCCTACTTTCCGGGCAGCCTAGGCTTCACCCTAGGGCGTTGCTCCAACAGATTCAATAGTTAGGGCCTTAGAAGTCAACACCAGGAGCATAAAATACAATAAAAATACAACATGTTTTCCATCCTATAGTATGAATAATTGCAACCTGTGAGAAAGTGATGGTCATTTCTTCGTTCCGGGCAATCTAGACTTCACTCTAGTGCGTTGTTCCACCAGATCGAATGGTTAAGGCCTAAGAAGTGAACGCCAGAAGCATAAAATACAATATAAATGCAACAGTTTTTCCATTGTATAAAACGGATAATTGCAACCAGTATGAAAGTTATGGTCATTTCTACTTCCCGGGCAACCTAGGATTCACGCTAGGGCGTTGCTCCAACAGATTGAAAAGTTAGTGCCTAAGAAGTGAATGCCAGAATCATAAAATACAATATAAATACAACAGTTTTTCCATCGTATAGACCGGATAATTGCAACCAGTATGACAGTTATGGTCATTTCTACTTTCCGGGCAATCTAGGATTCACCCTAGGGCGTTGCTCCAACCGATTGAATAGTTAGTGCCTGAGAAGTCAACGCCCGAAGCATCAAATGCAATAAAAATACGACAGTTTTTCCATCATATAACAGGAGTAATTGCAACCAGTTTGAAAGTGATGGTCATTTCTACGTTCCGGGCACCGTAGGCTTCACTCTAGGGCGTTGCTCCACCATATCGAATAATCAGTGCCTTAGAAGTCAACGCCAGAAGCATAAAATACAATATAAATACAACAGTTTTTCCATCGTATAGAACGAATAATTGCAACCAGTATGAAAGTTATGGACATTTCTACTTTCCGGGCAACCTAGGCTTCACCCTAGGGCGTTGCTCCAACAGACTGAATAGTTAGTGCCTTAGAAGTCAACGCCCGAAGCATAAAATGCAATAAAAATACAACAGTTTTTCCATCGTATAACATGAATAATTGTAACCAGTTTGAAAGTGATGGTCATTTCTACGTTCCGGGCAACCTAGGCTTCACTCTAGGGCGTTGCTCCACCAGATCGAATAGTTAGCGCCTAAGAATTCAGCACCAGGAGCATAAAATACAATATAAATAAAACAGGTTTTCCATCCTATAATATGAATAATTGCAACCAGTGTGAAAGTGATGGTCATTTCTACGTTCCGTGCAACCTAGACTTCACTCTAGGGCGTGTTCCACCAGATCTAATAGTTAGGGCCTACGAAGTCAGCGCCAGAAGCATAACATACAATATAAATATAACAGTTTTTCCGTCGAATAAAACGAATAATAGCCACCAGTGTGAAGGTTGTGGTCATTTCTATGTTCCGGGCAACCTAAGCTTCACTCTAGGGCGTTGCTCCACCAGATCGAACAGTTAGTGCCTTAGAAGTCAACGCCAGAATCATAAAATACAATATAAATACAACAGTTTTTCCATTGTATAAATCGAATAATTCCTACCAGTGTGAAAGCTATGGTCATTTCTACGTTCCGGGCAGCCTAGGCTTCACCCTAGTGCGTTGTTCCACCAGATCGAATAGTTAAGGCCTAAGAAGTGAACGCCAGAAGCATAAAATACAATATAAATACAACAGCTTTTCCATCGTATGAAACGGATAATTGCAACCAGTATGAATGTAATGGTCATATCTACTTCCCGGGCAACGTAGGATTCACCCTAGGGCGTTGCTCCAACAGATTGAAAAGTTAGTGCCTCAGAAGTGAACGCCAGCAGCATTAAATACAATATAAATGCAACAGTCTTTCCATCGTTTAAACCGGATAATTGCAACCAGTATGAAAGTTATTTTCATTTCTACTTTCCGGGCAACCTAGGATTCACCCTAGGGCGTTGCTCCAACAGATTGAATAGTTAGTGCCTTAGAAGTCAACGCCCGAAGCATCAAATGCAATAAAAATACAACAGTTTTTCCATCATATAACAGAAGTAATTGCAACCAGTTTGAAAGTGATGGTCATTTCTACGTTCCGGGCACACTAGGCTTCACTCTAGGGCGTTGCTCCACCATATCGAATACTTACTGCCTTAGAAGTCAACGCCAGAAGCATAAAATACAATATAAATACAACAGTTTTTCCATCGTATAAAACGAATAATTGCAACCAGTATGAAAGTTATGGACATTTCTACATTCCGGGCAACCAAGGCTTCACCCTAGGGCGTTCCTCCAACAGACTGAATAGTTAGGGCCTTAGAAGTCAACGCCCGGAGCATAAAATGCAATAAAAATGCAACAGTTTTTCCATCATATAACAGGGATAGTTGCAACCAGTTTGAAAGTGATGGTCATTTCTACGTTCCGGGCACCCTAGGCTTCACTCTAGGGCGTTGCTCCACCAGATCGAGTAGTTAGTGCCTTAGAATTCAACGCCACAAGCATAAAATACAATATAAGCACAACAGTTTTTCCATCGTATAAAACGGATAATTGCCACCAGTATGAAAGTTATGGTCATTTCTACTTACCGGGCAGCCTAGGATTCACCCTAGGGCGTTGCTCCAACAGATTGAATAGTTAGGGCCTCAGAAGTCAACGCCAGAAGCATAAAATACAATATAAATACAACAGTTTTTCCATCGTATAAAGCGAATAATTGCAACCACTATGAAAGTTATGGTCATTTCTACTATCCGGGCAACCTAGGCTTCACCCTAGGGCGTTGCTCCACCAGATCGAATAGTTAGGGCCTTAGAAGTCAACGCCAGAAGCATAAGGTACTTATAAATGTAACAGTTTTTCCATCGAATAAGACGAATAATAGCCACCAGTGTGAAAGATATGGTCATTTCTACGTTCCGGGCAACCTAGGCGTCACTCTAAGGCGTTGCTACACCAGATCGAATAGTTAGGGCCTAAGAAGCCAACGCCAGAAGCATGAAATACAATATAAATGCAACAGCTTTTCCATCGTATAAAATGAATAATTGCAAAGGGTGTGAAAGTAATGGTCATTTCTACGTTCCGGGCAACCTAGGTCTCACTCTAGGGCGTTGCTCCACCAGATCGAATAGTTAGTGCCTTAGAAGTCAACGTCAGAAGCATAAAATACAGTATAAATACAAAAGTTTTTCCATCGTATAAAACGAATAATTGCAACCAGTTTGAAAGTTATGGTCATTTCTGCTTTCCGGGCAACCTAGGCTTCACCCTAGTTCGTTGTTCCACCCGATCGAATAGTTAGGGCCTTAGAAGTCAACGCGCGAAGCATAAAACACAAAATAAATAGAACAGTTTTTCCATTGTATAAATCGAATAATATCTACCAGTGTGAAAGTTATTGTCTTTTCTACGTTCCCGGCAACCTAGGCTTCACCCTAGTGCGTGGTTGCACCAGATCGAATAGTTAAGGCCTAAGAAGTGAACGCCAGAAGCATAAAATACAATATAAATACAACAGTTTTTCCATCGTATAACAGGAATAATTGCAACCAGTTTGAAAGTACTGGTCATTTCCACGTTCCGGGTAACCTGGGTTTCACTCTAGGGCGTTGCTCGACCATATCGAATAGCTAGGGACTTAGAAGTCAACGCCAGACGCATCAAATACAAGATAAATACAACAGTTTTTCCATCGTATAAAACGAATAATTGCATCCAGTGTGAAAGTAATGGTCATTTCTGCGTTACGGGCAACCTAGGCTTCACTCTAGGGCGTTACACCACCACATCGAATGGCTACGGCCTTAGCAGTCAACGACAGAAGCATAAAATACAATAATAATACAACAGTTTTTTCATTGTATAACAGGAATAATTGCAACAAGCGTGAAGGTAATGGTCATTTCTACGTTCCGGGCAATCTAGGCTTCACTCTAGGGTGTTGCTCCACCAGATCGAATAGCTAGGGCCTAAGAAGTCAACGCCAGACGCACCAAATACAAAATAAATCCAACAGTTTTTCCATCGTATAAAACGAATAATTGCAACCAGTGTGAAAGTAATGGCCATTTCTGCGTTTCGGGAACCTAGGCTTCACTCTAGGGCGTTGCTCCACGAGATCGAATAGTTAGGGACTTAGAATTCAACGCCAGAAGCATAAAATACAATTAAAATGCAACAGTTTTGCCATCGTATAACAGCAATAACTGCAACCAGTGTGAAAGTACTGGTCATTTCTACGTTCCGCGTAACCTGGGTTTCGCTCTAGGGCGTTGCTCCACCATATCGAATAGCTAGGGACTTAGAAGTCAACGCTAGAAGTATAAAATACAATATAAATACAACAGTCTTTCCATCGTATAAAACGAATAATTGCAACCAGTGTGAAAGTAATGATCACTTCTACGTTCCGGGCAACCTAGTCTTCACTCTAGGGCGTTTGTCCACCAGATCGAATAGTTAGGACCTTAGAAGTCAACGCCCGAGGCATAAAATACAATAAAGTTGCAACAGTTTTTCCATCGTATAAAACGAATAATTGCAAGTAGTGTGAAAGTCATGGTCACTTCTACATTCCGGGCAACCTAGGCTTCACTGTAGGGCGTTGCTCCACCAGATCGAATAGGTAGGGCCTAAGATGTCAACGCCAGAATGATATAATACAATATAAATGCAACAGCTTTTCCATCGTATAGAACGAATAATTGCAACCAGTGTGAAAGTGACGGCCATTTCTACGTCCCGGGCGTCCTAGATATAGCTCTGAGGCGTTGCTCCACCAGATCGAGTAGATAGGGCCTTAGAAGTCTACGCCAGAAGCATAAAGTACAAGAAAAATGCAACAGTTTTTCCATCGTATAACAGGAGTCTTTGCAAACAGCGTGCACGTAATGGTCATTTCTGCGCTCCGGGCAACCTAGGCTTCACTCTATAGCGTTGCTCCAACACATCGAATAGTTAGGGCCTTAGAAGTCAACGCCAGAAGAATAAAATACAATAAAAATAGAACAGTTTTTCCATCGTATAGCATGAATAATTGCAACCAGTGTGAAAGTAATGGTCATTTGTACGCCTCGGGCAACCTACGCTTCACACTGGGGCGTTGCTCCACCACATCGAATAGCTAGGGCCTTAGAAGTCAGCGACCGAAGCATAAAATACAATAAAGACCCAACAGTTTTTCCATCGTATAACAGGAATAATTGTAAACAGTGTGAAGGTAATGGACATTTCTACCTTCAGGGCAACCTAGGCTTCACTCTAGGGCGTTGGTCCACCAGATCGAATAGATAGGGTCTCAGAAGTCAACGCCAGAAGCATAAAATAAAATAAAAATACAACAGTTTTTCCATCGTATAAAACGAATAATTGCAACCAGTGTGAAGGTAATGGTCATTTCACGTTCCGGGCAACCTAGGCTGCACTCTAGGGCGTTGCTCCACCAGATCGAATAGTTAGGGCCTTAGAAGCCAATGCCAGAAGCATAAAATAAAATAAAAATACAACAGTGTATCGATCGTATAACAGGAATAATTGCAACCAGTGTGAAAGTGATGGCTATTTCGACGTTCCGGGCAACACAGGCTACGCTCTGATGCGTTGGTCCACCAGGTCCAATAGTTAGGGTCTAAGAAGCCAACGCCAGAAGAATTAAATACAAAATAAATACATCAGTTATTCCATCGTATAAAACGAATAATTGCAACCAGTGTGAAAGTAATGGCCATTTCTGCGTTCCGGGAACCTAGGCTTCACTCTAGGGCGTTGCTCCACGAGATCGAATAGTTAGGGACTTAGAATTCAACGCCAGAAGCATAAAATACAATTAAAATGCAACAGTTTTGCCACCGTATAACAGCAATAACTGCAACCAGTGTGAAAGTACTGGTCATTTCTACGTTCCGGGTAACCTGGGTTTCGCTCTAGGGCGTTGCTCCACCATATCGAATAGCTAGGGACTTAGAAGTCAACGCTAGAAGCATAAAATACAATATAAATACAACAGTCTTTCCATCATATAAAACGAATAATTGCAACCAGTGTGAAACTTATGGTCATTTCTACTTTCCGGGCAGCCTAGGCTTCACCCTAGGGCGATGCTCCACCAGATCGAATACTTAGGGCCTTAGAAGTCAACGCGCGAAACATAAAACACAAAATAAATAGAACAGTTTTTCCATTGTATAAATCGAATAATTTCTACCAGTGTGAAAGTTATGGTCTTTTCTACGTTCCGGGCAACCTAGGCTTCACCCTAGTGCGTTGTTCCACCAGATTGAATAGTTAAGGCCTAGGAAGTGAACGCCAGAAGCATAAAATACAATATAAATGCAACAGTTTTTCCATCGTATAAAACGGATAATTGCCACCAGTATGAAAGTTATGGTCATTTCTACTTACCGGGCAACCTAGGATTCACCCTAGGGCGTTGCTCCAACAGATTGAATAGTTAGGGCCTCAGAAGTCAACGCCAGAAGCATAAAATACAATATAAATGCAACAGTTTTTCCATCGTATAAAGCGAATAATTGCAACCACTATGAAAGTTATGGTCATTTCTACTATCCGGGCAACCTAGGCTTCACCCTAGGGCGTTGCTCCACCAGATCGAATAGTTAGGGCCTTAGAAGTCAACGCCAGAAGCATAAGGTACTTATAAATGTAACAGTTTTTCCATCGAATAAGACGAATAATAGCCACCAGTGTGAAAGATATGGTCATTTCTACGTTCCGGGCAACCTAGGCGTCACTCTAAGGCGTTCCTACACCAGATCGAATAGTTAGGGCCTAAGAAGCCAACGCCAGAAGCATGAAATACAATATAAATGCAACAGCTTTTCCATCGTATAAAATGAATAATTGCAAAGGGTGTGAAAGTAATGGTCATTTCTACGTTCCGGGCAACCTAGGTCTCACTCTAGGGCGTTGCTCCACCAGATCGAATAGTTAGTGCCTTAGAAGTCAACGTCAGAAGCATAAAATACAGTATAAATACAAAAGTTTTTCCATCGTATAAAACGAATAATTGCAACCAGTTTGAAAGTTATGGTCATTTCTGCTTTCCGGGCAACCTAGGCTTCACCCTAGTTCGTTGTTCCACCCGATCGAATAGTTAGGGCCTTAGAAGTCAACGCGCGAAACATAAAACACAAAATAAATAGAACAGTTTTTCCATTGTATAAATCGAATAATATCTACCAGTGTGAAAGTTATTGTCTTTTCTACGTTCCCGGCAACCTAGGCTTCACCCTAGTGCGTGGTTGCACCAGATCGAATAGTTAAGGCCTAAGAAGTGAACGCCAGAAGCATAAAATACAATATAAATACAACAGTTTTTCCATCGTATAACAGGAATAATTGCAACCAGTGTGAAAGTACTGGTCATTTCCACGTTCCGGGTAACCTGGGTTTCACTCTAGGGCGTTGCTCGACCATATCGAATAGCTAGGGACTTAGAAGTCAACGCCAGACGCATCAAATACAAAATAAATACAACAGTTTTTCCATCGTATAAAACGAATAATTGCATCCAGTGTGAAAGTAGTGGTCATTTCTGCGTTACGGGCAACCTAGGCTTCACTCTAGGGCGTTACACCACCACATCGAATGGCTACGGCCTTAGCAGTCAACGACAGAAGCATAAAATACAATATAAATGCAACAGTTTTTCCATTGTATAAAACGAATAATTGCGACCAGTGTGAAAGTTATGGTCATTTCTACGTTCGGGGCAACATAGGCTTCACTCTTGGACGTTGCCCCACCAGATCGAATAGCTAGGGCCTAAGAAGTCAACGCCAGACGCACCAAATACAAAATAAATCCAACAGTTTTTCCATCGTATAAAACGAATAATTGCAACCAGTGTGAAAGTAATGGCCATTTCTGCGTTTCGGGAACCTAGGCTTCACTCTAGGGCGTTGCTCCACGAGATCGAATAGTTAGGGACTTAGAATTCAACGCCAGAAGCATAAAATACAATTAAAATGCAACAGTTTTGCCATCGTATAACAGCAATAACTGCAACCATTGTGAAAGTACTGGTCATTTCTACGTTCCGGGTAACCTGGGTTTCGCTCTAGGGCGTTGCTCCACCATATCGAATAGCTAGGGACTTAGAAGTCAACGCTAGAAGTATAAAATACAATATAAATACAACAGTCTTTCCATCGTATAAAACGAATAATTGCAACCAGTGTGAAAGTAATGATCACTTCTACGTTCCGGGCAACCTAGTCTTCACTCTAGGGCGTTTGTCCACCAGATCGAATAGTTAGGACCTTAGAAGTCAACGCCCGAGGCATAAAATACAATAAAGTTGCAACAGTTTTTCCATCGTATAAAACGAATAATTGCAAGTAGTGTGAAAGTCATGGTCACTTCTACATTCCGGGCAACCTAGGCTTCACTGTAGGGCGTTGCTCCACCAGATCGAATAGGTAGGGCCTAAGATGTCAGCGCCAGAATGATATAATACAATATAAATGCAACAGCTTTTCCATCGTATAGAACGAATAATTGCAACCAGTGTGAAAGTGACGGCCATTTCTACGTCCCGGGCGTCCTAGATATAGCTCTGAGGCGTTGCTCCACCAGATCGAGTAGATAGGGCCTTAGAAGTCTACGCCAGAAGCATAAAGTACAAGAAAAATGCAACAGTTTTTCCATCGTATAACAGGAGTCTTTGCAAACAGCGTGCACGTAATGGTCATTTCTGCGCTCCGGGCAACCTAGGCTTCACTCTATAGCGTTGCTCCAACACATCGAATAGTTAGGGCCTTAGAAGTCAACGCCAGAAGAATAAAATACAATAAAAATAGAACAGTTTTTCCATCGTATAGCATGAATAATTGCAACCAGTGTGAAAGTAATGGTCATTTGTACGCCTCGGGCAACCTACGCTTCACACTGGGGCGTTGCTCCACCACATCGAATAGCTAGGGCCTTAGAAGTCAGCGACCGAAGCATAAAATACAATAAAGACCCAACAGCTTTTCCATCGTATAACAGGAATAATTGTAAACAGTGTGAAGGTAATGGACATTTCTACCTTCAGGGCAACCTAGGCTTCACTCTAGGGCGTTGGTCCACCAGATCGAATAGATAGGGTCTCAGAAGTCAACGCCAGAAGCATAAAATAAAATAAAAATACAACAGTTTTTCCATCGTATAAAACGAATAATTGCAACCAGTGTGAAGGTAATGGTCATTTCACGTTCCGGGCAACCTAGGCTGCACTCTAGGGCGTTGCTCCACCAGATCGAATAGTTAGGGCCTTAGAAGCCAATGCCAGAAGCATAAAATAAAATAAAAATACAACAGTGTATCGATCGTATAACAGGAATAATTGCAACCAGTGTGAAAGTGATGGCTATTTCGACGTTCCGGGCAACACAGGCTACGCTCTGATGCGTTGGTCCACCAGGTCCAATAGTTAGGGTCTAAGAAGCCAACGCCAGAAGAATTAAATACAAAATAAATACATCAGTTTTTCCATCGTATAAAACGAATAATTGCAACCAGTGTGAAAGTAATGGCCATTTCTGCGTTCCGGGAACCTAGGCTTCACTCTAGGGCGTTGCTCCACGAGATCGAATAGTTAGGGACTTAGAATTCAACGCCAGAAGCATAAAATACAATTAAAATGCAACAGTTTTGCCATCGTATAACAGCAATAACTGCAACCAGTGTGAAAGTACTGGTCATTTCTACGTTCCGGGTAACCTGGGTTTCGCTCTAGGGCGTTGCTCCACCATATCGAATAGCTAGGGACTTAGAAGTCAACGCTAGAAGCATAAAATACAATATAAATACAACAGTCTTTCCATCATATAAAACGAATAATTGCAACCAGTGTGAAACTTATGGTCATTTCTACTTTCCGGGCAGCCTAGGCTTCACCCTAGGGCGATGCTCCACCAGATCGAATACTTAGGGCCTTAGAAGTCAACGCGCGAAACATAAAACACAAAATAAATAGAACAGTTTTTCCATTGTATAAATCGAATAATTTCTACCAGTGTGAAAGTTATGGTCTTTTCTACGTTCCGGGCAACCTAGGCTTCACCCTAGTGCGTTGTTCCACCAGATTGAATAGTTAAGGCCTAAGAAGTGAACGCCAGAAGCATAAAATACAATATAAATGCAACAGTTTTTCCATCGTATAAAACGGATAATTGCCACCAGTATGAAAGTTATGGTCATTTCTACTTACCGGGCAACCTAGGATTCACCCTAGGGCGTTGCTCCAACAGATTGAATAGTTAGGGCCTCAGAAGTCAACGCCAGAAGCATAAAATACAATATAAATGCAACAGTTTTTCCATCGTATAAAGCGAATAATTGCAACCACTATGAAAGTTATGGTCATTTCTACTATCCGGGCAACCTAGGTTCCACCCTAGGGCGTTGCTCCACCGGATCGAATAGTTAGGGCCTTAGAAGTCAACGCCAGAAGCATAAGGTACTTATAAATATAACAGTTTTTCCATCGAATAAGACGAATAATAGCCACCAGTGTGAAAGATATGGTCATTTCTACGTTCCGGGCAACCTAGGCGTCACTCTAAGGCGTTGCTACACCAGATCGACTAGTTAGGGCCTAAGAAGCCAACGCCAGAAGCATGAAATACAATATAAATGCAACAGCTTTTCCATCGTATAAAATGAATAATTGCAAAGAGTGTGAAAGTAATGGTCATTTCTACGTTCCGGGCGAACTAGGTTTCACCCTAGGGCGTAGCTCCACCAGATCGAATAGTTAGTGAGTTAGAAGTCAACGTCAGAAGCATAAAATACAGTATAAATACAACAGTTTTTCCATCGTATAAAACGAATAATTGCAACCAGTATGAAAGTTATGGACATTTCTACTTTCTGGGCAACCTAGGCTTCACCCTAGGGCGTTGCTCCACCAGATCGAATAGTTAGGGACTTAGAATTCAACGCCAGAAGCATAAAATACAATTAAAATGCAACAGTTTTGCCATCGTATAACAGCAATAACTGCAACCAGTGTGAAAGTACTGGTCATTTCTACGTTCCGGGTAACCTGGGTTTCGCTCTAGGGCGTTGCTCCACCATATCGAATAGCTAGGGACTTAGAAGTCAACGCTAGAAGCATAAAATACAATATAAATACAACAGTCTTTCCATCATATAAAACGAATAATTGCAACCAGTATAAAAGTTATGGACATTTCTACTTTCCGGGCAACCTAGGCTTCACCCTAGGGCGTTGCTCCAACAGACTGAATAGTTAGTGCCTTAGAAGTCAACGCCCGAAGCATAAAATGCAATAAAAATACAACAGTTTTTCCATCGTATAACATGAATAATTGTAACCAGTTTGAAAGTGATGGTCATTTCTACGTTCCGGGCAACCTAGGCTTCACTCTAGGGCGTTGCTCCACCAGATCGAATAGTTAGCGCCTAAGAATTCAGCACCAGGAGCATAAAATACAATATAAATAAAACAGGTTTTCCATCCTATAATATGAATAATTGCAACCAGTGTGAAAGTGATGGTCATTTCTACGTTCCGTGCAACCTAGACTTCACTCTAGGGCGTGTTCCACCAGATCTAATAGTTAGGGCCTACGAAGTCAGCGCCAGAAGCATAACATACAATATAAATATAACAGTTTTTCCGTCGAATAAAACGAATAATAGCCACCAGTGTGAAGGTTGTGGTCATTTCTATGTTCCGGGCAACCTAAGCTTCACTCTAGGGCGTTGCTCCACCAGATCGAACAGTTAGTGCCTTAGAAGTCAACGCCAGAATCATAAAATACAATATAAATACAACAGTTTTTCCATTGTATAAATCGAATAATTCCTACCAGTGTGAAAGCTATGGTCATTTCTACGTTCCGGGCAGCCTAGGCTTCACCCTAGTGCGTTGTTCCACCAGATCGAATAGTTAAGGCCTAAGAAGTGGACGCCAGAAGCATAAAATACAATATAAATACAACAGCTTTTCCATCGTATGAAACGGATAATTGCAACCAGTATGAATGTAATGGTCATATCTACTTCCCGGGCAACGTAGGATTCACCCTAGGGCGTTGCTCCAACAGATTGAAAAGTTAGTGCCTCAGAAGTGAACGCCAGCAGCATTAAATACAATATAAATGCAACAGTCTTTCCATCGTTTAAACCGGATAATTGCAACCAGTATGAAAGTTATTTTCATTTCTACTTTCCGGGCAACCTAGGATTCACCCTAGGGCGTTGCTCCAACAGATTGAATAGTTAGTGCCTTAGAAGTCAACGCCCGAAGCATCAAATGCAATAAAAATACAACAGTTTTTCCATCATATAACAGAAGTAATTGCAACCAGTTTGAAAGTGATGGTCATTTCTACGTTCCGGGCACACTAGGCTTCACTCTAGGGCGTTGCTCCACCATATCGAATACTTACTGCCTTAGAAGTCAACGCCAGAAGCATAAAATACAATATAAATACAACAGTTTTTCCATCGTATAAAACGAATAATTGCAACCAGTATGAAAGTTATGGACATTTCTACTTTCCGGGCAACCAAGGCTTCACCCTAGGGCGTTCCTCCAACAGACTGAATAGTTAGGGCCTTAGAAGTCAACGCCCGGAGCATAAAATGCAATAAAAATGCAACAGTTTTTCCATCATATAACAGGGATAGTTGCAACCAGTTTGAAAGTGATGGTCATTTCTACGTTCCGGGCACCCTAGGCTTCACTCTAGGGCGTTGCTCCACCAGATCGAGTAGTTAGTGCCTTAGAATTCAACGCCACAAGCATAAAATACAATATAAGCACAACAGTTTTTCCATCGTATAAAACGGATAATTGCCACCAGTATGAAAGTTATGGTCATTTCTACTTACCGGGCAGCCTAGGATTCACCCTAGGGCGTTGCTCCAACAGATTGAATAGTTAGGGCCTCAGAAGTCAACGCCAGAAGCATAAAATACAATATAAATACAACAGTTTTTCCATCGTATAAAGCGAATAATTGCAACCACTATGAAAGTTATGGTCATTTCTACTATCCGGGCAACCTAGGCTTCACCCTAGGGCGTTGCTCCACCAGATCGAATAGTTAGGGCCTTAGAAGTCAACGCCAGAAGCATAAGGTACTTATAAATGTAACAGTTTTTCCATCGAATAAGACGAATAATAGCCACCAGTGTGAAAGATATGGTCATTTCTACGTTCCGGGCAACCTAGGCGTCACTCTAAGGCGTTGCTACACCAGATCGAATAGTTAGGGCCTAAGAAGCCAACGCCAGAAGCATGAAATACAATATAAATGCAACAGCTTTTCCATCGTATAAAATGAATAATTGCAAAGGGTGTGAAAGTAATGGTCATTTCTACGTTCCGGGCAACCTAGGTCTCACTCTAGGGCGTTGCTCCACCAGATCGAATAGTTAGTGCCTTAGAAGTCAACGTCAGAAGCATAAAATACAGTATAAATACAAAAGTTTTTCCATCGTATAAAACGAATAATTGCAACCAGTTTGAAAGTTATGGTCATTTCTGCTTTCCGGGCAACCTAGGCTTCACCCTAGTTCGTTGTTCCACCCGATCGAATAGTTAGGGCCTTAGAAGTCAACGCGCGAAACATAAAACACAAAATAAATAGAACAGTTTTTCCATTGTATAAATCGAATAATATCTACCAGTGTGAAAGTTATTGTCTTTTCTACGTTCCCGGCAACCTAGGCTTCACCCTAGTGCGTGGTTGCACCAGATCTAATAGTTAAGGCCTAAGAAGTGAACGCCAGAAGCATAAAATACAATATAAATACAACAGTTTTTCCATCGTATAACAGGAATAATTGCAACCAGTTTGAAAGTACTGGTCATTTCCACGTTCCGGGTAACCTGGGTTTCACTCTAGGGCGTTGCTCGACCATATCGAATAGCTAGGGACTTAGAAGTCAACGCCAGACGCATCAAATACAAGATAAATACAACAGTTTTTCCATCGTATAAAACGAATAATTGCATCCAGTGTGAAAGTAATGGTCATTTCTGCGTTACGGGCAACCTAGGCTTCACTCTAGGGCGTTACACCACCACATCGAATGGCTACGGCCTTAGCAGTCAACGACAGAAGCATAAAATACAATATAAATGCAACAGTTTTTCCATTGTATAAAACGAATAATTGCGACCAGTGTGAAAGTTATGGTCATTTCTACGTTCGGGGCAACATAGGCTTCACTCTTGGACGTTGCCCCACCAGATCGAATAGCTTGCACCTTAGATGTCGAAGCCAGAAGCAGAAAATACAATAAAAATGCAACAGTTTTTCCATCGTATAGCATGAATAATTGCAACCAGTGAGAAAGTAATGATCATTTTGGCGTTTCGGGCATCCTAGGCTTCACTCTAGGGCGGTGCTCCACCAGATCAAAAGGTTAGGGCCTAAGAAGTTTATGCCAGAAGCATAAAAT
This sequence comes from Calliopsis andreniformis, assembly GCF_051401765.1. Lineage (NCBI taxonomy): Eukaryota > Metazoa > Arthropoda > Insecta > Hymenoptera > Andrenidae > Calliopsis > Calliopsis andreniformis. Next base: position 3,331,631 of record NW_027480436.1, on the reverse strand, counting down.
ACGATATAAATACAACAGCTTTTCCATCGTATATAATGTATATTTGCGAACAGTGTGAAAGTAATGGTCATTTCTACTTTCCGGGCAACCTAGGCTTCACTCTAGGGCGTTGCTCCACGAGATCGAATAGCTAGGGACTTGGAATTCAACGGCAGAAGCATAAAATACAATTAAAATGCAACAGTTTTTCCTTCGCATAACAGCAGTAACTGCAACCATTGTGAAAGTAATGGTCATTTCTACGTTCCGGGCAACCTAGGCTGCACTCTAGGGCGTTGCTCCACCACATCGAATAGCTACGGCCTTAGAAGTCAACGCCAGAAGCATAAAATACAATAATAATACAACAGTTTTTTCATTGTATAACAGGAATAATTGCAACAAGCGTGAAGGTAATGGTCATTTCTACGTTCCGGGCAATCTAGGCTTCACTCTAGGGTGTTGCTCCACCAGATCGAATAGCTAGGGCCTAAGAAGTCAACGCCAGACGCACCAAATACAAAATAAATCCAACAGTTTTTCCATCGTATAAAACGAATAATTGCAACCAGTGTGAAAGTAATGGCCATTTCTGCGTTTCGGGAACCTAGGCTTCACTCTAGGGCGTTGCTCCACGAGATCGAATAGTTAGGGACTTAGAATTCAACGCCAGAAGCATAAAATACAATTAAGATGCAACAGTTTTGCCATCGTATAACAGCAATAACTGCAACCAGTGTGAAAGTACTGGTCATTTCTACGTTCCGGGTAACCTGGGTTTCGCTCTAGGGCGTTGCTCCACCATATCGAATAGCTAGGGACTTAGAAGTCAACGCTAGAAGTATAAAATACAATATAAATACAACAGTCTTTCCATCGTATAAAACGAATAATTGCAACCAGTGTGAAACTTATGGTCATTTCTACTTTCCGGGCAGCCTAGGCTTCACCCTAGGGCGATGCTCCACCAGATCGAATACTTAGGGCCTTAGAAGTCAACGCGCGAAACATAAAACACAAAATAAATAGAACAGTTTTTCCATTGTATAAATCGAATAATTTCTACCAGTGTGAAAGTTATGGTCTTTTCTACGTTCCGGGCAACCTAGGCTTCACCCTAGTGCGTTGTTCCACCAGATTGAATAGTTAAGGCCTAAGAAGTGAACGCCAGAAGCATAAAATACAATATAAATGCAACAGTTTTTCCATCGTATAAAACGGATAATTGCCACCAGTATGAAAGTTATGGTCATTTCTACTTACCGGGCAACCTAGGATTCACCCTAGGTCGTTGCTCCAACAGATTGAATAGTTAGGGCCTCAGAAGTCAACGCCAGAAGCATAAAATACAATATAAATGCAACAGCTTTTCCATCGTATAAAATGAATAATTGCAAAGAGTGTGAAAGTAATGGTCATTTCTACGTTCGGGGCAACCTAGGTTTCACTCTAGGGCGTTGCTCCACCAGATCGAATAGTTAGTGCGTTAGAAGTCAACGTCAGAAGCATAAAATACAGTATAAATACAAAAGTTTTTCCATCGTATAAAACGAATAATTGCAACCAGTTTGAAAGTTATGGTCATTTCTGCTTTCCGGGCAACCTAGGCTTCACCCTAGTTCGTTGTTCCACCCGATCGAATAGTTAGGGCCTTAGAAGTCAACGAGCGAAACATAAAACACAAAATAAATAGAACAGTTTTTCCATTGTATAAATCGAATAATTTCTACCAGTGTGAAAGTTATGGTCTTTTCTACGTTCCCGGCAACCTAGGCTTCACCCTAGTGCGTGGTTGCACCAGATCGAATAGTTAAGGCCTAAGAAGTGAACGCCAGAAGCATAAAATACAATAAAAATGCAACAGTTTTTCCATCGTATAGCATGAATAATTGCAACCAGTGAGAAAGTAATGATCATTTTGGCGTTTCGGGCAACCTAGGCTTCACTCTAGGGCGTTGCTC